>NW_006782724.1:1886034-1894449 GCF_000442215.2 Lipotes vexillifer | reverse complement strand
AAAAAAAAATATATATATATATATATATATATATATATAGCTACATAGTCCTCTTTTGGAGAAATTGGAATTTCTAAGCTGTTGCATTTTATTACCTTAATAATGTGAATGATTTTGTGTTTTCAGCATTAGCTTTCTTCTCTATAGTCATATTTTGCAACAGCTGCTGGAACACTACCGTCACAGGTCAAAGGCCAAAAGAAATGTCCCTAGACTCTCCAGTTTCTCTGTGCTATGGAGCCAAGGTGGAAGTGAACCAGAATTCCAGTGGGTCTAGGCAGCCAGCTCAAGGGAATGAAGTTGACCCCTTTGCAAACAGGGGCAGAATGATGAGGAAAAAGGGAAGTTAAGAGTTCCCCTCTGCGGATGCCAGAATTCATGACATGCTTCCCAGAGCCCTAGGAATGATCTTCTCTTTTTCCCTTATCCAAAGTTTCTCTGGGGAGTTATGTCCTTATCTGTTCCCCATTCCTTTCTTTTCACCTCTCTGCTTCTTCTTTATATTTCCAGTATCATTTCACTCACTACCCACCTCCAACTTCATTGTTTAATAAGTGTACATTTTAAAGTAACCCAAATGTGTGGGAGTACTTGTCTTATTCTGCTCTAGCTGCCATAACAAAATACTATAGACTGGGTGGCTTAAACAACAGAAATCTATTTCCTCACAGTTCTAGCGTCTGGAAGAGAGCAAGGTGCAAGCCTGGCTGGGTTCTGGGGAGAGCTCTTTTCCTGGTTTGCAGGTGGTCTTCTTGCTGTGTGCTCTCATGGCCTTTCCTTGGTGTGTGCACTTGGAGAAAGAGCGACAGCTCTCTCTTCTTGTAAGGCCACCAATCTTATTGGGTAAGGACCCCCCCCCCCTTATGACTTTATTTAACCACAATTATTTAAAAGTCCTATCATTTTAGGTGTTAGAGTTTCAACATATGAATTTAAGGGGAGACAAGTAACAGCATTATAAACCCTCAAGACCTTCATTTATGCTATAATCTGTGCTTAAAAGTCCTCCCCATTTTTTCCTAAAGGACCAAGTTGCCTTCTTTCAAGACTAGTTTAGGATCATCCCCTCTGGGAAGCCCTGATAGAATCCCTAGGTGGAGCTACAAGCTCTGATGCTATATGTTCCTTCCCTGTGAATAGCTCTGCCTTGTTTGTTAGTGTTGGACTAGCCCCTTTTACCATAAACTCTTCAAGGCCAGGAATGATTTCTTATTTGCCTTGGTGCATTGGGCAGTGTCTAGCACAGTGTAAGCCTGTAATCAATGCTGGATAAACTTAAAGCACAGATACTAGACCATCTGTGTTGCATGAGGCATGTAGAAATCTTAGGAGAGACAAAGAGGAGGAATGGTTGGTGAGGAGGGAGGTCATGGTACCCTGTGGGGGCAGGACCCCAGTGACTGAGCACTGCATCTTACTGCTTGACCACCGGGACGTCTTGGGTGCTGGTAAGGGACCCACAAGTTTTCCACCTGGTGATGACATTCCAAGCCCCTTTCAGAAATGAACATTTTGTGAATTAGTAAAAATTTGCCACAAAGGGTACTAGTCTGCAGTCTAGCATCTGGGAAAATCAGCTGCATAGCTAAGTTGCCCGGAGGACGTATATTTCATGAAGTGGTAGAAATCAGTATAACAAAACCGTCAGAGATCTTTAGGGAATAATATTAACCTCCCCATGCAGTCTTTTTTTCATAAAATCTCTTTGCAGTAAAGAAGGCCTTGTGGTGATAAGCATGTCCTTTATAGGTTAAATGGGGATCAGTGACCCTTAAATTTAGCTAGAAAATAATAATACATTTTTAACTCTAGTCTGATCAAAAAGATTTAATGTGCCTTTTAAGAATATAAAGATGGAAAAATTATCACCAGCCAAATTATTTCCAGCATCATTTTGCATGCTATACATATGCATCACAGGAAAAGGGAAAGTTTGGGGGTCAAATGTTTTAGCCAGAATATTTTCTGTCTCTCAGAAACATACTGTACCCAAACTACATTCTCTTTTCCGATTTAAAAATAATATGAGACCTTTGATCAACAGATTTTTCACAAGATGCTAAACATTTGGGGTGAAAGGAAATGTTCTTACATTCACTTAACAGAACTGCTCTCTTAGTTGTTGGCATAGATTTATTTTTGAAGCTTAAACTGCTTGCTAAGTTCCCAGTTAGAAGCTTGTGTAATTGCCATATTAGCACTGCCTTCTCTTCTCTGGGTGCTCTCCTGTTACCTGGCTTCTGGGGCATCCTCCCTGAGAACCCTGCGCCATGCTCCTGGGATGTGACCCAAGCCACCTTCACCAGAAAGGGTCAGTACCGGCAACAGGAACCCTCGCGAACCCCCCAACATTCTCCTCCTATGTCTCCCTTTTCTAATCGATTCCAGCTCCATTCCTGAGCAATGGGAGCTAACAACTGTGAAGCTCTTTTTCACCAGTCTTTATACTGGCAAGGCCTACTATCTTTCTGATTTCATTGAGGACTTAAATCGTTTTAATATAGAATACTATAATTTCTTTAAAGTATACTTTAGTGCTTTTGTATTTCATTTTACTGCCATAAATAACTCATCTTGATTCATTTTTTAAAGCCGATTACCTAAAGAAAATAACTATCTTTAAGAAAGGGCGGGAGAGTGGGCTTCCCTGGTGGCGCAGTGGTTGAGAGTCCGCCTGCCAATGCAGGGGACACGGGTTCGTGCCCCGGTCCGCGAAGATCCCACATGCCGCGGAGCGGCTGGGCCCGTGAGCCATGGCCGCTGAGCCTGCGCGTCCTGGAGCCTGTGCTCCGCAAGGCGCCACAACAGTGAGGGGCCCGCGTACCGCAAAAAAAAAAAAAAAAAAAAAAAAAAAAAAAGAAAGGGCGGGAGAAACAGACTCACAGACTTAGAGAACGAACTTATGGTTACTAGGAGGGCAGGGCTGCGGAGGAGGGATAGATAGGGAGTTTGGGATTGACATGTACACACTGCTATATCGAAAAAAGATAACCAACAAGGACCTACTGTATAGCACAGGGAACTCTGCTCAATATTCTGTACTAACCTAAATGGGAAAAGAATTTGAAAAAGAATAGATATATGTATATATATAACTGAATCACTTTGCTGTACAATTGAAACTAACACAACATTGTTAATCAACTACACTCCAATATAAAATAAAAATTAAAAATAAATAAATAGTGGTGATGATTGCACAACTCTCCAAAGAGACTAAAAACTACTGAATTACACACTTTAAAAGGTGAACTCTATAGTGTGTGAATTATATCTCAATAAAGCTGTCACTTTAAAAAATTTTTTTTGAAAACAAAAAAAAGAAAGGGGGGATACATTTGTTTACATTATAGAGAAATTTTAAAAAATCAACTATTAGTCTATGCTTTGTTAAATAAACCTGTATATAGTTTATAATTAGCATCATTAGGAGTTTTTCTACAGCTGGTGAGTCTTCTGAGTGTATTGATTGCTCCCTTTTTTTTTTTTTTTTTTTTTTTGAGGTACGCGGGCCTCTCACTGTTGTGGCCTCTCCCGTTGCGGAGCACAGGCTCCGGACGCTCAGGCTCAGCAGCCATGGCTCACGGGCCTAGCGCATGTGGGATCTTCCTGGACCGGGGCATGAACCCGTGTCCCCTGCATCGGCAGGCAGACTCTCAACCACTGCGCCACCAGGGAAGCCCGATTGCTACTTTTGAATTTAAGTAAATTCTTTTGTTTTAGTTCTTTTTTCTTCAAATTGAAATACTAAATAAATGTAAAGGCCGGTGGGTCAGAAGACTGCTCTCAGCTCAGGCAACAATTTAAGCCAGATAGTGAATTGGATTTTGTTGACATAAGAAGAGTTGCAATTGTGGTTTTCATTTTGCAAATGAAAAGCACCAACTTCTCCAAAAGTTCTTGTCATAATATTAGTTACATTGACGCTATATTCTTGTAATGCATCTGAGAGATGATTTTAATCATTTCCTAAATAGAGGATTAAGAAAAAAAGATTCAGGTGCAGCTAGGTATTCTTTTCTGAAGTGCTATAGTAATGACAAAAGGATAGGGTATTTAGAAATATTTCAGACTATGAATGGATGCCCTGGAAAAATTGCCTTCATTGACAACTGAGTTAATTATAGTAGTTCTGTTATTCAAAGCCCTATTATTTGGCTGTAAAAAAAATCATTGTAGGTTAAAAATGGACTCACATTAGCTTCTCTATAGGTGTAGTATTTTATATAGTTTTTTACAAAAAGGTTTGATTCTTTTCAAAATCCACTAAATACAAACACTCTAAAAATATGTACACTCAAAATAGTATTCTGTGACATAAAATCACAGAATTATTTTAGGTACCGTAATATATTTATTTCAGATTTTTAAAGCAACTTTTGTAAGACTGAGTATGACCATAGTAGAAATACGTGTGTTATACACATTTGAATTTGCATTTTGTAAGTTACGTTTATGAGAGTGTTAGCGGATCTACGTCTTTAGTTTTCCACGCAGCTCTCCGGGAGACCAGAATGTGGCTATCATGGAGTCCTTCGATTTTAACAGAGATCCTTTCTCTATAACTAATTCAACGCATGGCTATATGGGTAATTTTGAACAAGTGGATCTTTCTCCAACCTGAAAGGCTGCCAGGAGGGAGAGTGAGTGAGAAAAAGAGGGTTTCAGAGGAGTCACAGAGAACCACAAAGTAATCACGAAGCACCACTGTATTGCCACAATCTCCTTACAGAAGTGCATTGAGAGGTGGTGATATAGAAAAGGAGAGGATGCATCGTTATAATAAAATACTCTATAATACCTGGGACAACAGTTGGAAATGATTTTGTCATCAAACAGAGTGCCCAAAATTGTAGAAACTTTGCCTATGTTTCCCGTGAGGAATTTTAAAAAAACTATTAGAGTACCCCGCCCCCATTATTTTACAGAATTTCACAGAGCAGTGAAATATGAAATACAGAAGACTAGAAATGTAAAATAGGAACTGCAACTGTAACCTTTATATATCACATTTAATGGGGGGAAAAAAAAACCTTTTAGCCAAAGATTACATTATACAAGTGTATAAATTATGATTACTTACTCTAAATTTAGATATGACTATTTTATTGAATCCAAAGTGTGGGAATAAATCATTAAAGAGGATTTAGTCCTCCAGCCCTGTGACGTCCTGACAAATGGAATATATTTTGGGTCATATCATAGCTCTAGTACCATAGTAAATGGAGGAAAACTTGATTTTGCAAATGTCAGTGGAAACATTTTAATAGTACTGATAAAATGAACAATCCAACGAATTAAAACAATATCATTGAATACTTAACGGTGCTATTGTTGTTGAATGCAGAAAGAAAGAGAGTGGAGTAGAAAGAAAGAGAGTGGAGTGGAAAGAAAGCCAAGCAAATAATGATGGGGAATAGGGTAAGAATTGATTGTTGACAATAAAGCAAAAGCTCTATTATAAAAGGGCTTTTAGGCCATAAGAGTGACTTGTTTCTAAGTCTAGAGCTTTATGCTGCTTAAATATTTCTTGCCAAAGGTAAGGAATGATGCCAGATCTCAGACCAGGCTGAGCCCAAAAATGGGGACTGCATTTTTAATATGAATCTCGTTATGATGTAAATTAGGCTGAGTGCAAGTGATAGGCTAGAAACAAAGTCTAATACAAGAGTCAAAACCAGGTCAGGGATGGCTTGGAATTCACTCATTCATTATCAAGCGTTGTACATGTACATGGAAATATGAATTTTAGAGTAAAGACTTGTCTAAAATTATGTTAAAAAGGGATCTGTTGAAAGAACCCCAGGAAGGAAATGATGTGTTAAAAGGAGTATTGTATGTAGTTTAGTAGCAGAAGGACTTTAGTGTGAAATGATTAGAATCAGGTAGTACACTTAGGAAGTTATTACAGTGTTTCAAATTAAGGTGTGCTGTGCTAATATCTTAAAATTTTAATTAGTGAGTTTGCTTTTCTACACATCCTTATACTTCCTCTATTCAGTCAGAGGTATTATTGATTGTCTAAAGGAAAAGGAGGAGTATTAAGGCAGAGATGCAAAGAAACAATCAGTGCTGAGGCTTTGAGACAGAAAACAGATTTTGAAACTTTTTAAGGGCCAATAGAATTGCAAGTTAAGGTTTTCAATGATAAGAGTGGACATTATTAGAGAAAACAGTGATTTATGTAAAGAGGATAGATCCTATCAAAGATGGTCAGTTTGGAAGTCTCTGTGACCAGGATTTTTTTTTTCTTCCCATAAGAAGCACAGATAAAAACCAAAAACCTTCCTGACTGTGGAGGAGAAAGAGCAATGAGATAAAGAAAAAGCAGAATAAACTATGACTCAGGGGCCTGAGAATTGGGTCTTCCCCCATCCCCTCTCCTAAGATCAATCCCTAATGAGTAAGGATGATGGAAACCCCACTGACGTTTGGGGGATTCCAGGGAAGAGATGCATGGCCCAGTTTTCAGATAGAGTAGGAAGGTCTCAAGTTTTAGAGAAGCTCTGTGTTGAGCATGGAACCCAAGCTATAAAGTAGAAATGGCTGAACCAAAGACCAGTAATGATCATACATCTCATCAGAGGCCAAGGTGGATGGCTGCCGATGAATTTGGACGAGTGCTTCTCAAAGGTGAGTGCACATCAGAATCACCTGGAGGCCTGTTAGAATGCAGATTCCTGGGCCCCTCATCTAGAGTTTCTGATTCAGTAGGTCCCTGTGGGATGGACCCCAACAATTGGCATTTCTAACAAGTCCCTGGGTGGCACTGACGTTGCTAGTTGAGAACCTCACTTTGAAAAGCACTATTCTAGATCAAATGTCTTTCCCCCAAACTTTAGATGGTATATACACCCCTGAACACACACATGCACACTCAGAATTTAGATGGCCCCTGGAGAGATGTGTAAGAGAAAGAGAAGGGGACACATTCTGATAGCCTGAGAAATTACCCAAAGGACAAAATAATCACAAATTTGAGTGTGCCTTGATTTCCACATAAAATTCACAGTCATTAGCAGAAATCAGGGCTTGGGTGCTAAATTAATTGCAGATGTAGAGAAGTAAAGAAATTTACCATTTGCACACGTAAATTTTGCTACGGTGAAAATTAGTGCCCAGTCTCCTAGCATTTTAGTACAAACTTTGGACTGAGATTTAAATACAAATTCAAGACTCCTGGAGAGGAAACATTCAGAAAGGATGTTTGGGTCCTTGGTTAGAGTGAAGCTTTTTCAGACGACATTTTGCTTTTTAACCCACCTAGAAGTCAGATGTTTCCGTACCCCCAGTACCACCTACCACTGTTCTGCTACTCATCCTCTGGGCCTTGTCAGAGAACAGAGAAAATAGGAGCTATGTCTGAGAGGACAGCCCCTCTGAGAGCTACAAGAAGGCAGAATATCTGTGTGCTCAGGAACACTGCTCCCACAGTCACCATCCTCCATCTGGGCCCCTGCACACACAGACTTAGGGCCCCATTAGTGACTTGTTCCGTTCAGCCTCCAGTGGAGGGGGATCCTGTCCTTTCAAGGGTCCAGGGGAACATGTAAGAGCCGGTCAGATGGCAGTTACATGGAGTTCAGCCAGCTAGTAGGACTTGCCTCTTCAATTGCACACTGGTTTAGTTTACAGTCTGACTGTACACCTTTGCTCTTTTGCATTTTCCCTTTTCAAACAAGAGCTGGGTCAGTGATTTAGAACTCACCAAGCTGAGTGCACATTTATGAGATTTAGCTGAAATGAATCTATTCTGTGTTACCTAATATCCCCAAGTCCCTCAGCCTAAGGAAGTCAACCTTCTCTTTGATACTTTCATTACAATCACATGAGCCTCCATTTCAAGTCATCGATGGAAAACCAGTGCCTTCCCCAGTATCTCTAAGGATTCTTCAATAGGTGCAGGGTATATGTGCCTGAATACATGGTGTTGTCTACACCACCTACTGTGATCTCTGTATCGCTGTTTTGTTTTCACCTATAGTTGTTTCGTTTTATCTGTATACTGAGAAGTCTTCACTTCTCATGTTTTATCCCAAACACAGACAAAACATCATGTAAACATTTCCAAAAGCACCACTAATCCAGTCATTTATACTTCTTTTTCTTTTTAACTGAGCAACTACTGTGTGCCAGGTGATGTTCTTGTCCTTGGATACAGCACTGAAAAAAAAACCAGAGGAGTGTCCCATGGTGATCTCTACAGTGTATTTAGATTTTCCTGAATGTAGGAGGTTAATGGATGACAGTTGCAGCAGGGAACAGTAACAGCTAACCCCTGCATATCAGTATCAGGTATCATGATTTCTAAGCCACAGGGATTCCCTTTATGAAGACCCTCGCCTGTGCCTTATGCCATGTGGTTGACTCATGCCCTCACTCTCTGTAGAAGTCTTTCTTCATCATCTCTTTCCC
>NW_006782724.1:1877886-1886003 GCF_000442215.2 Lipotes vexillifer | reverse complement strand
TCTTTCCCTCATGTCCAAGGGCTCCTATAAAACTTTTCTCTCTTGAGCTACCAAAAGAAAATGGAAAATCAATGTTAAAAGATAGAACAAGGTCATTTAGCTTCCTCTGGTCATTTTAGTAACTTTTCATAACCAAAAGTCCCAGGACAGTGTTTGCTCAAACAAAAGAGCAAAGTATCTTGGATTGGATTCATCAGAGGTTAAGAGAAGCCTACAGAGACCATCTTTCCATCTTGGAAAATGCAACCCATCACATCAATGTAGTGGATCAATGAAACGTCCTATATAACAGCAGACTGATTAAGCTCTGTGGGTTAGATTATGACAGAAGGCAGATGGTTGGCCTAGTCCTGAGTCCAAGTAGACTAAAGATATACTGCTGCCCTATTAGGGGAAATCAAATCTCTTTGCTGTGTTTTTTTTTTCCCCTGATAACATGTTGAAAAAGCATTTGCCTGATCAATAGCCACATACCAGAGCTCCGTGATGTATTGATTTACTCCAAAAAAGACACTATGTATGGAAAAGCAGCTGCAATTGGAGTTACTTCCTGATTATGTTTGCGATAATCCACTGGCTTTCCCTAAGGCCATCTATTTCCAGCCCTGGTCAAATAGATCAATTCAATATAAGTATGATAGGAATCCTACATCCGCATTCTAGTCTTGTCTTGATGGCGTGGATCTGTGCCATCCTTCAATTTAGTTTACAATTTGGAAGGGACAAGCAGTTCCAGGGGCTAATAATCATTGCTTCCTAATATCCCATGCCTCACAGAACCAATGTGGATGTTCTGGCATTGGCAGAGTATATCTTTGTTACGCATTCAAAAAGTGAGACAATTACCTCATTTTATATAATGCACAGTCACTCTGGTTGATGACTTGGTTCCTCTGAGGAACCTCTAGGAAAGTTTGCAGTTTATTATTTTGGCAAAAACACAGGGTACTCCTTCAAAAGAACCTGGCGTACTTTTCATTTCAGGGACTCTGAGTTTAGAAATTGAGGGAGAAGCCATGACTCTCTGTTGTGCCAAAAACCTGAAAATGAGATCTGGAATGTTTTAAATCATAAAAACCAAGTAGCTCTATTTCAGTCCAGGGGACACTAAGAGCTATTGAATTGACCAAAAAGTTCATTCGGGTTTTTCCGTAAAATGTTACGGAAAATGTACATACTTTTTGGCCAACCCAATATTTGCCTCCACCTGTGATTCCTGTGGCTTAAGGCATTCTGGTCACTGTTTAGCCTGCTGCCCACTTGGGAATCATGTCCACTTGTCTCTGACTTTCAAGCCTCAGCACAGCCTCTTGGACTCTGCCTCTCTCTGAAATCCCATTATCCTGCACTGAATTTAGGAAGCCCATTTGAATGGAGTTCCTTCCTATAGTCATGCATGGCCTCATTTGATGTTTCTTCGTGCTCTGATGGAGGAATGTCCTTAGAATTCATCTAAGTAGCACAGTGACGGGGTGAGTAGCAGGTCATACTTGATGAATCATCACTAGCATTTCTATCTTTCTTTGTATAACTTCATCTATGTTATACCCTGGGAATCCTTGCACCTCAATTTCATTTAGCCTTGGCCACCACGGAGCCAGGTTTCAGTCTACTGACCAAGTAATCTGATGAGCCACAATTGTGCATCCAAACATCAAACACCTTTAATCTATTATATCTACGAAAATGTAATTATGTTAATAAATGTGGCTTAATCCAATTGTTTCTGTCTCCCTCTACTAGGGCCCACAGAATCCATTTGTAGCATTTCTCCCCAGCTTTCCACCAATATAAATTAGCAAAATCTTCCAGTTCTTTTTATGGATAAGCTACCCCCTCCCAAGTCAGACTTTGTTCCAATTCTCCTGTGATCTCATTGTAGTGATGGGTCTGGAAGCAACGCAACGTAATGAGACACATCTTGTGGGGAATCAGCAACTCCAAGCAAAATATTGGGTGGACCAAAAAGTTCCTTCGGTTTTTAAGTAAAAATAAAAGACACATTTTTCATTTTCACCAAGAACTTTATTGAACAATGTATTCACCATTTTGTTCCACTACCTTCTGCCATTTTTCAGGCAAATTCATAATTTCATCTTCCCAAAACTTTTTATCTTTTTGAGTAAAGAACTGTTCCAGGTGCATTTTACAGTCTTCCAGGGAATTGAAATTTGTTCCATTAGGAGAATTTTGTAAAGACCGAAATAAATGGAAATCTGAAGGTGAAATGTCTGGCGAATACGGCAGATGAATCACAACTTCCCAGCCAAGCTGTAACAGTTTTTGCCTGGTCGTCAAAGAAACATGCGATCTTGCATTATCCTGATGGAAGATTATGTGTTTTCTATTGACTAATTCAAGATGCTTTTCTTCGAGTGCTGCTTTCAGTTGGTTTAATTGGGAGCAATACTTGTTGAAATTAATCGTTTGGTTTTCCAGAAGGAGCTCATAATAGAGGACTCCCTTCCAATCCCACCATATACACAATATCACCTTCTTTGGATGAAGACCGGCCTGTGGTGTGGTTGGTGGTGGTTCATTTCACTTGCCCCACCATCTCTTCTGATCCACATTATTGTACAGTGTCCACTTTTCATCGCCCGTCACAATTTGTTTTAAAAACGGAACTTTTTTGTTACGTTTCAGTAGAGAATCGTGTGCGGATATATGGTCAAGAAGGTTTTTTTCACTTAACTTTTGTGGAATCCAAACATCAAAGCGATTAACATGACCAAGCTGGTGCAGGTGATTTTCAACACTTGATTTGGATATTTTGAGTATGTTGGCTATCTCCCGCATGGTATAACATTGATTGTTCTCGATTAATGCCTCAATTTGATCGCTGTCAACTTCAACTAGTCTATCTGACCGTGGAGCATTCGTTCAGCAAGAAATCTGCAGCATGAAACTTCGCAAACCACTTTTGATATGTTCAATCAGTCACAGAACCTTCTCCATACACTGCACAAATCTTTTTCTACGTTTTAGTTGCGTTTTTACCTTTCTTGAAATAATAAAGCATAATATGCTGAAAATACTGCTTTTTTTCTTCCATCTTCAATATTGAAATGGCTACACAAAAATTCACCAATTTTGATAAGTTTTTTAAAAAAAATGCACAGTGATATGACAGCTGTCACAATACAATCTAACAAAATCATTTTGAATGAAGTTAAAGACAACTAAGCGCTACTAGAGCCAGGTCATGCAAAAGAACAAACTTTTTAACCAAGCCAGTAACTGCGTCAAATGCAGCCCTGTAGGTTCTTCAGATGGGGATGAGGGCTCCTTCTATTCTGAAGGTGGTTCGGTGGAATTTGGAGGCTCAAATCCATCAGAATCCACCCAAAATCTCCACTTTTCTCCAATATGTACCCTAACTTTCACATAAGATACCAAGCAGGACTGTGAGTTCAATGTGCTTTGTAATTCTGCTATATGCATCATAGGACCATGAGCCTAGTTTTCCAAATACATTAGTCATGCATTTGGCTACAAGGACAAGACAAACTTTAGGAAGCTCTTTTGTTTTCTGATCATGCTTTGAGCTAAAAATATAAAACCCTGAGCTTGTCAATTTCTCTTTGTAGAAAGAAGTATTGCAATGTCCATCGACAGATGAATGGATAAAGAATATGTGGTATACACACACACACACACACACACACACACACACAATGGAATATTACTCAGCCATAAAAAGAATGAAATAATGTCATTTGCAGCAACATGGATGGACCTAGAGATTGTCATACTAAATGAAGTAAGTCAGAAAGAGAAAGGCAAATATCATATGATATTGTTTATATGTTGAATCTAAAATATGCCACAAATGAACTTATCTATGAAACAGAAACAGTCTCACAGACATAGAGAACAGACTTGTGATTGCCAAGGGAGTGGGTAGTAGAGGGAAGGATTGAGAGTTTGGGATTAGCAGAGGCAAACTATTATATGTAGAATGGATAAACAATAAGGTCCTACTACTGGGAACTATATTCAGTCTCCTGTGATAAACCATAATGGAAAGGAATATGAAAAAAATATATATATATATAAAACAGAATCACTTTGCTGTACAGCAGAAATTAACACATTGTAAATCAACTATACTTCAAAAAAATAAGTTTAAAAAAATAAAGAATTATTGCAGTCAGAAGTAGATAGGTTGCCCCATAGTCCTGGTCATCACCTGCAACAGGATGCTTTATTATAGTGACCACTTTGCAACCCAAATCCTTGTCTTCAGTAGGCACTTCATTTCAGGCAACTACAGTGATATGTTAATGATTATTTTAAAATCTTTGAATATAACGGATTATGGCAATGAGGTTATTTTATCTCCTTACTTAACCAGGCACTTCTCATTTTCAAAGTCTAGTTTTTGAGACCACCTCCAGAACCAAATATTTTCTCAGAAAGTCCAACCTGGATAAGGGCAGCTCCTTGAATTATTTTAAGCAGGAGAGAATTTAGTGGAGGGCATTAGAAGCTTTCCTAATTGCTAGAATGCCTGGGGAACCCAAGGTCATGGAAGATCCCTCTTAACTCTCAGTTCACTACTGCCTTACAGAGGGGCAGGGGATTTCAAAAGCCATGGAAAACTATTAGTAATGAACACAATTTCCTACAATACCAAAGTACGCGATTCACTAGGAAATACCTGGAGGTCACTGCAAAACCTCCAAATCTGCTGAAGACCAAGTTTCTGCTCATAACTGACATAGAGTAATTATATGAATACTGCTTTCTCTTTTGCACCTTTCAGATCTCTCACAAATGCTGCTTATTTGTAAAATGCAACCTGGAATCCAACTGGCAAGGGATTCTGAGAAATTCCTTAATGGCCAGGCCTCTAGCCACTGAAAATAGGGGGAGGTCTAGATGGGAGGGGCAGTGCTGGGTTGCACACACAGCACAGACAACATAATGAGCCTTTCTGACACAGTCTATGAATTTGATTTTTTTATGACTTAGTACACAAAGAGATAAAGGTATTTATGTATTTATGTCTTTACTTACATGCTACCCTATGGATGTTGATTAAAATGTTCATGGTTCAACTAACACAGAGCAAGAACCATTGGCGCCTACACGCATTAATTCTAAGGTTGATTTTTGCGAACATTATTTTGTGGCTGGGGGAAGAAAAACACAGAAAGAATCACATCTTGTCTGATTACAGTGATGTTAAAAAAAAACAGTTTCATGTATGGCAAACAATAACAAAAAGCAAGAACAATGTAATACAACTACAATTTTTTTCAAAGTTTAATTATATCCTTTAAAAATGAAAACCGTATAACAGAATAAAGAAATAAATATTTGAATAAAAATAGAATAAGTCCTCAGCATCCCCAAATAAAATCTTTTTTGTTGTTGTTGTTTATATCAGTGAGATAGGGTATATGTTGGCTGAATATAACCTGAAAGTGAATTAGTCAAGATGGGCCATAGCTCCCTATTCCATTCTTCCATCCCTAGGAAACGGAAGATTGAAATATTTATATTGGTAACAAAATTAAATCATTTAATGATATTGTCACAATCCCTAGTATACTTAATATGTATGGCTGTTTTTATAGTTTATAATCTTTAAATCTGTATGATATCATCTAACACAGTGCCTGGACAGAGTAGGTACCAAATAAATATTTGTTGAATTAATGAAAAAGAATGCAGACTGTACATTGTAAAGATTATACAAACAATGGTAAACAGGCATCCTAACGCTCTTAAACACTGAGGTAGAAATCAAGAAAGAGGCAGTTAATTTTAGCTGCCACGAGTCAATTCATTGTGTGAACTTGGGAAAATCATTTCAAAACTGTGTGCCTTATTTATTTTCATTATAATGTGCTCTCCTGCCTACTCTACAGAAACACCTGAGATAATTACTTTGCTTTGAGCTCTTTGGAGGGAACACGAACTATAGAGTTACAATGTATATTGATGACAATGCTAGACTTTTGTAGTAGTAAACAAACATGCATTTCTTTATATATTAATGAGGTTGCATTGTTAACTAAATCTGATTAACTTAATATAAGAAAACATTTAGATTATAACAAAATTTCAAAGGTATTAAGTCTAGATTTAGGAGATTGTTCATGTATTCAACAAAGTCTTCCTAAGTAGACACGAAGTCTGTTTATTTTGGCTTTTGCTTTCACAGTTCTATGTGTCTTGCCCAGACCCAAATTCTGCTGTGGGCTGTAAGAATAATGTCGCTGTTCCAAAATAGGCAGCCTTTTAACCCATCAGATAAAGAACAACTTTTTTGTTCCAAAGGGCCTTTACTTCTGCAACCTCTCAACCACTCGGTAGTGCTGAGATGTTCTAACAGAGATCTTTCCTCCTCCTCAAGGATCTTATCATATAAATATTATTTTAAAATACTCAATAATGTTTAAAAATTATTAACTAACTTTTTATATTGACTTCCATCATCATCCCCTTTAAACTTGTGTTCAGTGAAAAAAATTCTTACCTCCTTAATAGTCCAGTTGAAAATTTGGTCACTTCCATGACTTTTAGAATCAATCTTAGGCTCCAAAAAAAAAAAAAAAATGATCCACAAGTTCCTCTTAATTACTAAAGTCTGAAATTAGAATTCATACCACACATAAAATTCAAAACTCTCAAACTCAAAATGTCCCCTTTCTCCCAGCAGGGACCTGTTACAGCTGGTACCCTGTTGATGAAGGAAGACATGGTGAGCATTTTCTTTCTTTCCAACATCCTCCTCTTCCACTTTGCTGACTTGGTTTCTGATCAGTCAGGGCGTTGATCAAAGAGTGGCTGGGAAATTCTTGCTTTATTCTCTCTTCTCTGGCTCTTTCCACAGTTGGTAGGAATCTGGCTCAGCTTCTCTGTCCTAAGGACTGTTCGTCCTTTAGGGGACCCTTCTTTGCTGGGCTGAGTAGGACCTACCCCCTGCTCTCGTCTCTGTATACTGTCTGCTTTTTGCCTAAGGAAAATATATCTCATTTGCTCAACATAGCAGGGAACTATCCTTCTCTCCCACTGAGGAAGAAACTTTTGTGTGGGCACAAGAGTCAGACAGCTTACCGTGCCCCTCAATTGCAGGGTACACATATCAGGATTTCCCAGTGATTTGTTTGAAGCCCCTTTTACTAAGATTGAGATGAGCAGTCAATTCCCCCCACCCCAACCCCTGCCAACCTCTCTCTGGGGAGAAATGGGACTCGTGACACTTCAACAACTCTCTCCTTTTATGCCCTCTCTGTTACTGAGTTTGAGTTATACTACAAGTTTCAAGTATTTATTTAAATGTTTACTGAAAATATGTATCTTCGTCTGATGCCTCGTGGTAGAGGCGTCATTCATATCTGCTAATTTTGGTGTCACAATAAAATTCTGGTGTAACGTTCTGTTGTATTTCTGTGCACTAGCACAGAGGGATCCCTTTCTCTTAATGTTTTACAGATACGTGGAGGACTAAGGAAAGTTTTGGATGCTTAAAGGAGAGGCTGTTTATGTATCCATGTGTGTCTTTGTCCCTGAAGATAAAGTCACACATTTTTGGTTGTTTACTGTCTTTTTGGAATTAGTGACTCTATCTGGGACCATTAGAAGATTCTTACAGCTTTCCTGTCTGCCAAGATTGAAGGGATGGAAGAAAGCCTCTGTCCACTGGTTTGGAATTCCAGGGTTGTGGATGGCATCAGCCACTGTCAAGGTCCTGAAGGAGGCACGATTCCATGTGCTTCTTCCCTTTGCTCTTCCTGGCTTCGTCCTTTACTGTTTGAAAGTCTGGTTAAGCCTAGACTTTCTTTGAAACCTGGTGAGTGGCTGAATGCACAAAATCTCAGGTGCTTTATTTATTCTCTGTAGAGGGATCAAAAAGGAATGAAGCTATTCATTCTTAGTTATTTTCTGGAATGCTCACCTTTTGGCACAAAGCTGTTCATTGGTGGGGGAGAGCAGTGTAAGGAGTAGGTGAGGAGGCCACCTCCAAATTGACAGTCGTGGCTGGGTTTTTTTGTTTGTTTGTTTTGTTTTTGCGGTACGCGGGCCTCTCACTGCTGTGGCTTCTCCTGTTGCGGAGCACAGGCTCCGGACGCGCAGGCTCAGCGGCCATGGCTCACGGGCCC
>NW_006782724.1:1859030-1877774 GCF_000442215.2 Lipotes vexillifer | reverse complement strand
CCCGGACCGGGGCCCGAACCCGTGTCCCCTGCATCGGCAGGCGGACCCTCAACCACTGCGCCACTAGGGAAGCCCAGTCGTGGCTGTTTGAAGGGACTCTATCTAGATCTGCTCAGATATAAAGGAACTTTGCTTCACTGTAACAATTTTGTGGGATGACCTAAAGCAGGCTGTCGGCTTAGGTGACAGAAGCTGGGAGGACACACAAATAGTTAGCTCAATATGTCCCCATTTCCCAGTGGGATGATAAATCAGAGGATGAACTGCTCTCAGGACACACCATGTGCCGGGTCAGTAATTCTTCTCTCTTGTCTTGGGAAATAGAAAACACACCTACTGATTTCAGCCAGGTTCTGGATGAATGGGCCAGCCCACCCCCCTGCTTCAGTTAGGATGCTTTCGGTTGCAACTAACTGGCTTAAATACGAAAGGCGATTTATTGTGCCATGTAACTAAAATGTTTGGGTGTGGAGAATTCAGGCAAGGTCTTGCTTCTCTGATCCTTTTGGATCTCCCCTCTGCCATGAGTTGGCATGATTGAAAAGGCTACTAGCACAAACTAGGGCTTCGCGTTTCCTTATTCATGTCCACAGAAGAAAATAACCGATTGTATCACCTTAGACCACATGTCCACCCATCCTGTATGACTGTTGCAAGAGATATGTATTATCCTAATTAGTGAAGACTAGTTTCGGGTCTGTTCTTAGTGGTACTCTCAGCCAAAATTCATGGCTGCTTCACGGAGGAGAGAGACAACTGCCTTGCTTGATAATTCCCAATCAATGGGGAGATATTTTTTTAATAAAGTAAGGAACTATACCCTAGATTTCCTCAAAGTCTCTGAGACTCCTCTCTCAGACACTCAGGTTATCTCCTGTTTAAGATGTCCCAATAACTGATCCTTATTTCCTCATGTACCTGGGGGCATGGAGCTCAGATACACTGCAATTTGGCCCGGCAAGGCTTGGACTGGAATAATTTTCCCTGTGGTTTTATAATAATTCTTTATTCCTTTCAAAAACATTGATTTGGTCCAAGATTCAGAGTTAATAGAGATTTTATATCAGTTTTATGTGTACATGTCAATTATTTAATGATTATAACAAAAATCCTAAGCAATAGAATCTTTAGCTGGTTTTTTTGCCCAATTGTAGTTACTTTAATTTTAACTCAGCACACTTCTTACAGATCCTGTGGATGTGGCTACATGGAATTGTTTCTTAGACCATATTGCCTATAAGTACAAGTAACCTATTTTGTTTGGCTTAGATTAATTTTATTTTAATTAATTGTTTGCTTTAAACAGGTACCTGAGGTAGCTATTAGGCCTGGTATTGACCTGGCTTTATATAAATGAAATTATTATTATTATTTCTAACCACAGAAATGTGTGCTTTATTCTAAGAATACTAGAAACTGAAATATGTACTCAGGTTTCCAGCTAGCTATTAGTTTTAATGATGTAAAATATAATAATTGAACCTAGTTCCAATGATATAATTGAAAATAAAGCATTTCTTTAAAATTGTCAGGGTTCTTGTTTTTTAAGGCTGGGTTCTCCAAAAAATGACCCTCCTTATTTTCATACAGACATTTTCTTGAGAAAATCAGGGAAATTTGCTTGTTTAATTTTTTGACATCCCAGAACTTTGTTGATCTGATTTTTCTAAACTTTTCTTATTTTTCATATTGGCTACAAGTCAATATGACAGCACATATTACTGAAGGAAAAAGAAAACAAAGATTAAGTCCACCAGAGCATTTCTAAGCTACAATGGAGTACAACAGAGACAGAGTGAATTTAATGTAGGCAAATGTAATCAGCCACAGTATAAGAAAGCTTAATTTATTATATCCTTAGTGAGAAACAAAATCTAAGTCTAAAGATCATTATAACTGTGACACGAAGAACAAATTAAAACAAACAAACAAACAAAACCCATTTTGCAACAGATTATTCCTCAGAAAAACGCAATAGATTAAAATTTGTGGCCATCAAGAGTCCTTTCCCCCTTAAATGTGACACCACGTATTACTCATGAATCTTGAACTCAAGTCAAATTCTGTACACTCCGCTTGTGCATTCATTTGTGGTGTCATCAATGCATTCTTTCCAGTTCATCTAGAAGTTAGATTTATTCATTATTTTGTTCAATATTTATTTCCATTGGTTCCATACTGTGGCACATTGTCACTAGAGAAATATATGGTGATATCTGAGAGGAAGGAAGGGACAATTAATTAATCTGGGATTGGAGAGAAACTTGTGCCTTTAATATTAATATTGAAAACTCACCTGATGTCATAATTTAATAGCCTGTCAATCCTCATATATTCTACTGAGAGTGAACAGTTCCTTGGGCCAGAAATTGTGGTAGGTCCTACACGTAAACGACTTTATTCAACCCTCACAAGAGCCCTGATGGCTCAGTAGGTATCTATTTTATAGATTAGACAATGGAAGATGAAAAGATTAAACAGTTTTCTTCATCGTATGTATGCAGGGTGGGACTGAAGTTAAAAGCCAAGTATCTTTA
Source organism: Lipotes vexillifer (assembly GCF_000442215.2). Taxonomy (NCBI): domain Eukaryota; kingdom Metazoa; phylum Chordata; class Mammalia; order Artiodactyla; family Lipotidae; genus Lipotes; species Lipotes vexillifer. Next base: position 1,875,237 of record NW_006782724.1, on the reverse strand, counting down.
ATTACAAAATCTATACTTTTTCTCTGACACTTTGCTATTTCTTTCTAGTTATATTATTCTTTTAAAGTAGATTATCAGTTAGACTTTTCCATCCTTAGTTTATGTGTGGTCATACAATCAGATTTTCCATAACCCAGAATAGATTTGCAGACTAGCTAATGTTAAGACCCAGCTGAGAATTGGATTGTGTAATATTTCATTGATTGGAATATGCTCATTTGTCCACATTTCAGCATCTTTGAAATCAGGATGGCCTTATAATTGATGGTAAGGGAGTATTTGTCATGGTTTGATTATGACAGTTTAATTTTTCTTTCTTAGTGGCATTTAAATTAATGGTGTGCTTTCAATTGACAGTTCCTTAGGTTAGACGACATATGGTACTTAGCTCTTCAATGAAGAGAAATTAGGCAAAACGGGGTAATGCTGACTCATGCCCAGGTTCACTCCATGCCGTTCCCTCAACAGGGCTGGGGAAAAAAGGTGCTTACCTCTCACTGCCATTGTTATCCATTTACTTCCCACATGGGCCGGTTCTACCAATGGAATTTATTTAAAAAAAATTTTTAATTTTATTGAAGTACAGTTGATTTACAATGTTGTGTTAATTTCTGCAGTACAACAAAGTGACTAAGTTATACATATATATATTCTTTTCCATTGTGGTTTATCACAGGACATTGAGTATAGTGCCCTGTGCTGTACAGTAGGACCTTGTTGTTTATCCATCCTATATATAACAGTTTGCATCCCAAACTGATCCCAAACTCCCAATCCTTCTCTCCCCAACCCCCCTCCCCCATGGCAACCACAATCTGTTCTCCATGTCTGTGAGCCTGTTTCTGTTTCATAGATATGTTCATTTGTGTCATATTTTAGATTCCACACATAAGTGATATCATATGGCATTTGTCTTTCTCTTTCTGAGTTACTTCACTTAGTATGGTAATCTCTAGGTCCATCCATGTTGCTGCAAATGGAATTATTTCATTCTTTTTAATGGCTGGGTAATATTCTATTGACAATGGAATTCCTACTCCTTCAAAATTTCCCCAGATAATTGGAAAAATGATGTTAATTCTACAATTATTTCAAGTTATCTATATTTTTTCCTTCTTCTTTTTTTAGTCATGTTAACTAAGAATCCTTTTTATTAAGAGTTCTTTCCATAATTTCTTTAAAATATAAATAAAAATATAATTTTTTGGCTATGCACTATATTTGTAGGATTTTATATGCATATGTAGGATTTTAAGTGATTATTATATAAACTGTTTATTCTTGTTGCTTCCTTGTTACTGTCCATTTGTATATAAAGATATCAGAATTTTTCCATTATGTAAATTTTCACTCTTACTAAAGGGCTTAGCGAGCTGTTTAAACGGAAACCATATTTGTTGTTGTGTGAAGCGTGATCCATTTTGAAGCCTCTCCAAAGCCCTGTCCCCTTCCATTACCACTTCCAAAAATCTTTCACTAATGCCCCTAGGAGAAATTGATCTTTTCATCCTCAGAACATCTTTATAGCTTATGTTTTAGAGAAGTCTCTCTTATGTAAAATGGGGGATAATGACATTACCTACCTGTCTACCTTATGGGATAAGTTAGTTAATACATACAAAGCTTAAAACAAATGGCTGGCACCAAAGAAGCTTAATAACTATTTGCTACTATTAGAAGTCATTTGATCTATATCATAAACTGCCACTCTGGTCTTTTTTTCTGGGTATTTTACAGATCATAAATTCCTAGAAGGCAAAGTCTATGTTGTATGCCTCTTGGTATCCCTTTTAATGCCTAAAATTGTGCGTTGTGTATTCTGAAAAACCCATTTTTTAAAATTGTTGGACAAAACTCCCCATTCAGCACCCTCCCTGATTGGATCTGTAAGGCTTACCCGATACTTGTGGGAACCAGGTTGTGTAGATCTCCCCATTTAAAGTTGGTATAGTGGAAATAAAGTAGGCTTTGGACTCAGACTAACTTGAATTAAATCCCAGTTGCCTTTTACTTTGACACTGGCCGTCACTTAGAACTCTGAGCCCCAGTCTGCTTTTGTAAAAAGTGAGTAATGTTTACCCCATGTGGTGGAATTTAAGTTATATAATGTATGTAAAGTACCTAGCCCAATGCCTGAAATATAGTAGGTGTTCCATAAATAGTAACTATTGCTAATTATTATTGTTGCTATTAAAATTATTACCTTTAGCAGATTACTTAATACCATGAAATCTCAATTTCTTCATTTATAAATGGAGCTAACATTGCATTATTTATAGAACTAAAAAGAGAATTTATATACATAAAGTTCTTATTAAAATGTCTTCACAGAGTAGGTGCTCCATGAATGATTTTTGTTTTGTTTTGTTTTGTTTGTTTTTGCGGTACGCGGGCCTCTCACTGTTGTGGCTTCTCCCGTTGCGGAGCACAGGCTCCGGACACGCAGGCTCAGCGGCCATGGCTCATGGGTCCAGCCGCTCCGCGGCATGCGGGATCTTCCCGGACCGGGGCACGAACCCGTGTCCCCTGCATCGGCAGGCGGACACTCAACCACTGCACCACAAGGGAAGCCCTCCATGAATGATTTTTATCCCGCATTCTCCCACTCGTTTTCTCACATCTTATTCCTTGATACAAGGAAGGAGCGATTTCCTTGTTCTTTTAAAAGAGATATTTCCAAAAGTTCCCTACTCTTGAGCCTGTTGTGCTGTTGTGGAAACTAACAAAATGAAAGCCTAAGGACTTTGGATTCTTTAGGTTAGAAAAGTTATGGAAACATTTGGAATAACCTTGACCGATCTCCCATCACCGTTACCATGGAGCACTCTAATTTCCCACGGGTGTCTGCAGTTTTAGGTTTACAATGGTGTAGAGAGAATTGACCCTTCAGCTCTTATATATAGTATTCCTAACGAGTCCATTATGTAGTTTCTATATTTTTTCCTCAAGGGTTTTATTGGTTTTTTAGAGTTGTGGTTCCTTTGTCTGAACAAAATGAAAAGATCTGAAAACAAAAACAGAAACAGAGAGATGGACCACTTTCTTAACTTTCTGAAGGAGAAGCTCTAGGAAAAATCCCAGATGCTGTGTTTCTATAAAGTTCCCCAAATAAGATGAGAAAGCTTGTATCAGTCTTCAGTCTGCAGACTTGCACTGGGGCACCACTGTTACAGAGGACAGAATTTTATATTGATGGCATAATTTGTCAGTAAATCATTATTATTATCTCCTTATTAAAAGATCAGAATTCAGTGCACAGTTGTCATGGCTGTCAACTTGGCCATGAAGTCGTTAGCGATACTACAGTCCAATTAGAGTTGTGTTTATTTCTTCACTGATTGGAACATAGCCATTTCAGAGGATGTGAAAGCACTAAGGTACCTGTAAACTGAGTTGGGCTGGTAGGAGTCTCCCACATTCAGGAACACGATCGTCAGCATGTCCATTTCAGACCACATGGCAGGATCATTGTAAACTTTTAATATTTTATGTGCCACCCCTGTCCTAAGAAGCACAGTGTGTGATATACCTATACAGTAAAAAGCTCTAACTAGAACCATAACACCAGTGAATTTCTTTTCTGTATTCTGCTTTAGGAAGAAAGAAGCAAAACACAATGAAATAAACCAATATCTGGTCAGTTCAGATTCAGCGCTCAATATACTACAGCATATTACCTCAATAACAATTCATACTGACCCCCAGGCACTGCAAAGTCATCAATCATAAAAGAAATATTAAATTAGTCTAAGTATACTGTACTTAGCAAGGCTGTAAAGTGAACTAATGCATTTTGCAAAGATTTTTTCCGCTACTTAGGTTGAAGCAAAACAGGTTTTTCTTTTTAACCGCTTGGTTACCCAGGAAAATTCTGTTCATGAGAAGTTAAGAGAACTCTATCCATGAGAAGTTAATGGTTCCCTAATCATACACATGATTGCTAAAATGGGTCTTGCTGGGATTTTTAATTTTACCAGCAGGTATAATATACATTATGAAATGTAAAAAAACATGTCCAAGATGGGCTCATCTTGAAGCATTCATTATGATGCCCCTAGTCACATTTGGATACTGAGGAGAATGTCAAATGCCCAACTCCAGCATCAGTGCTGCTGTCGTCAGGAGAGGGGCCATCATTAGAGAGAAAGGTAACCCCGGTGCCCTATGAACCCTTGCAGAGAGAATATAATTAATCACTCCCAACTCTCCCAACCTTGCATTTGTAGTTCCTGACTTAAGTGGGATGTACTTACCATTTATCTTCATTACTGCCCAGCAACATTAATAAAAATCATCTTAAGATCTGAGCACAGAATCACTTCCTATAGATTCCAGTTTAATTTGGGAATGTCTAAATGGAGGGAAACATCCTTACTCTGTCTTTGAGAAATGAGTTGGTTTTCTGTGATGCCCAGCCATGGCAATAAACAAAGATGATGCAGATGAGAAAGCTCACAGCCAGTCCTTCCACTGATTACCTCCACACATTAATTTTCCATCTAATTGCTTTGGTTGGCACTTTCACCTCCAGCGGCACTTACATATGCCTACAGATCTGTTTGATCACAACTCTTGGGATTTGAATTATTTAATACCCAGTTTTAGAAATGCTGTCCTTCATACTCTATCCAGAATTTCTGCAGAGGAATAAATATGATGTGATATTTAATAAAGTGAACATCTTAAACCACGGATCTCCTTAATAGGTTACTATCTTTGTAATCCTGAATTATTTTCTTTGTTCATAAAACAAGCGCTTAGGTAAAATCGAAATCACAAAACACTCTGACATTCCATCTGGCTTTAAAGAGCGTCAGAACACATTATACATAAAATATGATAAAAATGTATTTGTCTCATGAAATTATGGCTTTGCAAAAATTTTATTCTTTCTATTTAGCTGCAATCTTATGATTTTTTAATTCTTATCTGTTACTTTATACATTTTTAAAACAGTCCATACCAGCCTTTTTTTTCTCCTTCAAATAAATGCTGAATTTTATCTCAGACTGAATATATAACACTGGTTAGTTCTTTCAGCATGCGTGGGCATGAGCCTCAGGCGGCTCAAACTTTGCACTTTAGATGTACCAAAACAACATCTTAGCTGGGCAGATGCCATCTCCTTAGCTGCATTGCTCTCCCTCCAAAACTACTTAATGTCATTTTAATGGCACAATTAACTGTTAGTTTCATGATTTCCTCTACTTATTTGTGACATGACATTATATTCATTCAGTATTTTCCAAAAGGGAAAGCTCTGAGGAAAGCAATATGGTATTAGTCTCTAGGCCAGTTCTTACGAATCAATTTGCAAAAGCCTTTCCCCTCTTTTCTAATAACTGTTCCTTTTAATGGGGGTATCAACTATCTTATCAAATATTAACTTATCTTTTCTAGCTAATTTTTTCTAGCTTTCAAAACAATAATCACAACCTTCATAGCCATAAATGCACATCTAATACACACACATTGAATTCTAATATATGTAAATACATATATGCGTATATACACATTAAGCCAGAGCTATCAAAAGTTTAGATATGTTGAGAAAGCCGAGTGGCTTTAGATTTCTAATGACTATAATTTGCACAAATATGACCAGTTCTCACATTGAGCTAGGCCACTTCTCACATTGAGCTAGGCCACTTCTCACATTGAGCTAGCCACTAACGTGACTGCTTCCAAGAGAAGTTTAATGGAGATGTATCTAAAGAATTTGTTGAGTATTTTCAGATAAACAATTGTCTTTTTTGCCTGTTGAAGTTACTTCAGTCTGAGTTCTCAAAATAATGTTTAAACTCTTTATTCTACTATTCCTTGTAGACAGCCTCATATATTAATCAGTCTGCTTTGATGGTCCTTTGAGAATGGTACCTTAATGTGTGTTTAAGTACAATAAGTAAACCTGACATTTATAGGAGTAAAGGAAATGGATATAAGTTGAGCTGGAAAATGTAGTCTGTAGCTTAGCAGCCATGTGTCTAGCTAAAACACAAGGGAAGTTTCTACTGTTAAAAAGAAGGAAGGGAGGCTGGTACTTAGAGACAAAGGCTGTGTGCCGTGATCCATGGCTGTACCCCTACCCCCATCTGCCTTGGGCGCCCTTCTTCCCACAGATACCATATCATCCTTGTCCCAAGTGAGAATGACCTAAGTCCCATCCAGTAAACTGCATCCAACTCAAAGTCCAGGATCTCTGAGTGATGTGCCAGCAGGCTTGGAAGTGGCTCCTAGATGCCCAATGACCTATAAAAGAATCATTTTTCTACCTCCCATGTCACACCCAGTAAAAAATAATGGAATACGATCAGAGTAGCCCCAATAAAATTTTTCATTCGGAAAATGGAAGATGGGGAAAAACAGAGAACTCACTGGTCCATAGCAATAGTGAAATTCTATAGGTCAGAAGGCCATGGAGAAAGTTCCTTGTTGAAACCCTGGATCCAGGCAACGTCAGGAACTGCTCTGTTCATTGTCTTCTATGCCTCCCAGATTTGCTTTTTTAGGATGTTTTTTTCTGACTTAGATTTTGAAGGAATCGCATTGACAAAGGAGAGAAACTATAGGCCAGAGTGGCAAAAGCTTTAGAGGGTAATTTACGGACGCCCTCACCCCGCCGAGGCCTCTTAACCTGCCGTGTAAGACAGCAGGCTGTGAAAGCTGTGTGGCCCCAGAAAGGCATAATTTTGTTTTTGGCCGTACCGCGTGGCATGCGGGAACTTAGTTCCCCAATCAGGGATCACACCTGTGCCCCCTGCAGTGGAAACGTGGATTCTTAACCACTGGACCACCAGGGAAGTCCCAGAAAGGCATAATTTTTAATGCCAACATGCAGACTTTTAGTCAAATGTTTCTAGTCAGAATCACTAGGGTCAAAGATCTCTCCTTCTCTCTTTTTTTTTTGCAGTACGCGGGCCTCTCACTGTTGTGGCCTCTCCCGTTGCAGAGCACAGGCTCCGGACGCGCAGGCCCAGCGACCATGGCTCATGGGCCCAGCCGCTCCGCGGCACGTGGGCTCTTCCCGGACCGGGGCACGAACCCGTGTGCCCCTGCATCGGCAGGCGGACTCTCAACCACTGCGCCACCAGGGAAGCCCTCTTATTTCTTGATGTATGCTCATTTATTGATTGATTTCTGTTCATGACCATCCAGTGGTTTCTCTCAAGCTGCCACAAATGGCCACCTGGAGGCCATTTGAAAGAACTGGCAACCTTCATCTGCTTTTGCCACCGCCTGGCTCACCTCTGAGAACACTTAACCCAAGCCTCTGGAGAAAGGCTCTGTGCATCAACCTTATCTCCTGATATTTGGGGAACAGAGACATTGGCTTTTCCAACCCAGCCCTGCCCCCAAATTCCTGGACATTGAACAAATTAGCAGAACTTTCTTTGGTTCTCTGCTTGTGACATGGGAAGTGGTTAATCCCTGCTGGAATGCTCTCTTTTTCAGTTCGTTACCGCCTGGCATTGGTGGTAAGCGCACCAGCACCCTGTTGGTTTCTAAGTATGTTCCCATAGAGCTGTGGTCTCAGTCGACAAAGGGTCTGCTCTCAAGTTCTCATGGGAAACAGTTTTACTACATTTTTACTATGGCATGAGGAGGGTCACCCGCTTTCTGATCTGACCATTACACCATTTCCACATATTTGAAGTTGCAGTTAGGGCAACCACCAATTGTCCGTATCAAGTTTTGTATTAGAGCATAGACTATGACATTCTAACAGAAACCAAAGTTCTCAGATAAGATGGAATGTTCTCTTTCTCATCTGAACAGTTCAGAGGTAGGAAGATGTAAAGGCAAGGAGGGAGTTTTGTTCCGGAAGATCACCCGCAGCCCACCCCTGCGTGTGGTTACATGGTTTCCATTTCTCTGTCATCCAGCAGAGAGGGGAAAGGAAAGAACAGCTTTGTGATAGAAATGTGATCTGGGAGTTTTCCACGTTGTTTTGCACTTGCTTTGTTGTCCAAGCCCCATCAAAATGCCATGCACTGGTACAAGGGAATTGTAGCCTTTAGCTGATTGGCTATGACTGTGCACTTCTATTGGGGAGGGAGTCCATTATGGAAAGGATGAAGGGGAGAATAGATATGGGGGAAGAATGAACACATAACTAATCATTTTATAGAGAGTATTAAAAAAGTTGACTCTTGATTCTTAATTTTTCTAATTTCTACATTCTGCATTTAATTAATTAATTTATTTTTTGCGGTACGCGGGCCTCTCACTGTTGTGGCCTCTCCTGTTGCGGAGCAACAGGCTCCGGACGCGCAGGCTCAGCGGCCATGGCTCACGGGCGCAGCCGCTCCGCGGCATGTGGGATCTTCCCGGACCGGGGCACGAACCCGTGTCCCCTGCATCGGCAGGTGGACTCTCAACCACTGTGCCACCAGAGAAGCCCTACACTGTTATTTTTATATAGAAAGTTCTGTCTTTTTACCTTCAAGAGCAGTTTTTAGATTTTTGACACATTATTACTATTTTGGGTCTTACATAAAACCTATCATTTGAGGGGTTTGCAATGTGCTGCCACATTAACTTTATAATAGTATTTTGGGATCACGATCACTATTATCACTTAACAGAAAGAATGTGATTTCATTGAGAATTAGTGCTCCGTAAATGACCAGATTCTATGGGGCCTGATGATCAATTATTTGTTGAGACACCATATTCTCCCAATTTATTATTCTACCAACTATAACATGGTAGCTTTTCTTAGACAGATAGGCTAGATAACAGTAAAATTAAATAATAATATCCAAGATATTGCTATCTCTACCTACTCTGGAACATACTAAAACAAAATTATTTTCCTCTAAACTGCTAATAATATCAAGTTATTGTTCTGGATCTCCAAAGGGACACAGAAATCTTCTCAAATATGTATTCTGAATCCTCAAGATTTCTTTCATGTGTAGATTATTGAATTATAAGTATTTTGAAACTAATTCTTACTTTACATTTCATTTTATTTACTGTATCTTTTCAGTTTCCACTTTGTTGAAATTCACTGAGGCAACATCATCTGTCTCCTGCTTTCCTACTTTTAAGACTTTATGATATCGTGGGAGTGCTCACATCTTCTCCAGAGATCACTGTATAATGAGTATTGTCAAAATTTGTAACATAACAACTGAAAAAGTACCTCTGTAAAACCCCCCTCCTGTTTTAGAAGTGATGAAGGGCAGCCACCATGTGCCAAATGAGTGTGTGTCTTAGTTTAGCTTCCAAGTCGTTTTTGATCATTTCTTAGGCTATTTTACAGATGTTGGCATTACTCAACATGTCCTGCTGATATCTCAGATCAGTCAGTGGCAGCACAAACAAAGAGATTATTAAAATCTCTCACAGAAATACAATAAAAGTATTTCTACTTTAGAAAAAAATGCAAGGTGGATCTAAATACCAGCCATGCTCTTCCTATTTAATTACAAATTTTTGAGGAAAAGAAAAGAGAGATACTTTGGGATTATGTCAAGAGTCATGAAAATAGACTAAATTTTAAACGTTATTATTTTTTTATGTACATCTTTTGAGAATAAATGGCACAGTTCCTTTCATAGGTATTTTTTAAAGTACTATCTACGGTGCTGTAAAAGTATGAAAACATATTACTTACAATAGTGTGTTGTAAATAACTTTAAGGTAACTTCTATATTAGATTGCTTGTTAACGGTAAAATAGCAAGAAACTAGTAGAAAACAATGTATATCAACCCAGCTAACATGATAGAGCATATGCTTAGATATTACTTCTACTTATGAGAATTGTTTTTATGTTTAAAATTTGATATTGTCCTTTTCCCATTACAACCAAGCAAATACCTTCATGAATACTTTAAGAAAAAATCATAATAGATGTGTTTAAATTCATATTTTCATCTTGTAATTTTTCTTTGTATTATTTGAAAGGAAAACAATCATCAGAGCCAGCCTTTGTAAATCACATTTTATGTCCTAGGCATTGTGCTTTTTACACGGTACTCCTCACTTCATCTGACCACAGTCTACTTTGACGTGTTTGGTATTACCATTCCTCTTTTGCAAATGAGATACTTGTCCAAAGTTACACGGAAGTTAAACAACTTATCTGAGAAAACAGAGTAAGTGATGGAGAGTGAATCAAAATCTGGTCTGATTCTGAAGACTCTGTTCTTTCCCCTATTCAAATAGGCGTAGTATTCTCAATACACAGTTTTCTCAGCACTATTTCAGAACTGTGTGTCTACAAGACAATGCTTCTTTCTCCAGTGCTGCAAGAGAAGTAGTATAGCATGCAATGAAAGAGGAGTGATTTTAAAAGGTAAATTTAGAAACTCAGGATATTCTGATTTGTTGCTTGAAAAGCTGTAACTTGATTTTAGTCCATCAACCATTAATATGATAAAACCATACAAAAGATGTTAAAGACTATGATGGATTGAAACTAGGAAACTGAATTAAAGTATTGAATATTTAAATATCTGGTTCATGGATTTAGTTTTTCTCTATGTCTAGAGCTGTTCTTCATCTATATATGAAGCATATATTTTATATGTTGTAACTCTGAGCCCATTCCCCCAAGAATATGTGCAGTCGGAAGGGTCATGGGAGATGGCAGAGAATAGGAGGTATGAGAGAATATTCTTTTTAAGATATTTTTGCCCTGTCACTTTTCATTTTTTAACATTGTTTTAGTATAACACTCTCTAAATATCTCATTTCTTCCAAAATATGTTTAAAAATACAAATGCACTCTACATTTCAAGCTATTGTTTTACCAAAACTTTACTTTGGATTTAACAGGGGCCATATGCTTAGTTTCGTAGAAGCCATTAGAAACACAGCATATACTTTAAGACTGATAGTTGTTTTTTTTTTTTAAAAAAAAAAGGTGAGTGCTTGAGATTCAAAAGAAAGATATGTTCTCTAAAAATATTATTATCCCATCTGGGTCTGTAGAGAGTAAGGTGATTTAATTTTGGAATGTATCGTTAGAGAATGGGTAGTAAGACATCAACCTCTATTTTTAGAAAGCTAACTTTTTCTGTATGCCACATTTGTTTCCACTTCTAAAATTTACTCTATTGGCATCTCCTCCTTCTCTTCCTCTTTCTCATCAAATATTTATTAATCATTAATATTTTGGATGGAAATATGAAGAATAAGATCCAATCTCTAATTTGTTAGGATTTAACATCTGGTTGCAAAGACAGGGCATTTACAATCAAGGTAAATAATAATTTGGTAGTGTGTCTTAAGAGCTATAACATGTATGGCAACCATGTGGACTGAGGCTGCCCTTTTCTCTCTTGTGCTCCAGGTAGACATTGATAATCAATCATGATACTTTCCTTCTGTGTGTGGATGTGGGGAAGAGTGAATGGTCCTTGGTACTGAACTCTAGGTTGGTGTTACCTGTGAATTAGCGTTTTCATTCAAGATGCCACCTATTTGTTATTCCTGTACTATGGGAATGGTACAGGGATATGATACAAATTCAGAGGAAAGAGCATTCAGGGAAATGCCTACTGGAGAAATAAGTTTTGAGCTTGTACTCAAAAGGTTAATAAGACATAAATTAATAGAACAAGAGAGCAGGGCATTCTAAATTAGCAAACAGATGGGAGCAAAAAAACAGGGGTGTTCTCACTTGAGATGTATAGTGGAATAGTCAGGAAACAAGTTAGACTGGTAGCATGACAAATGTTGGAAAGACTAGAGGATGCCTAGCTAAAGAGATAGAATTTCACCTTGTTGCCATATATTCCTTAGAGAGAGCTCTGTGTCAGAGATATGGGAATCATCAATAGAAAATAATAATTTTAGATGTGTAGATGACATCACACAGGGAGATGTATAGAGTAAGAAAAGAATATCAGCCTTTGAGAAAAAAAGAGAGAACCCTATAAAGGAGGAACAACCAGGAGATTAGCCAGTCACAAAGGTGAGAGAGGGCTTCCAGAAGGAAGGAGTGGTCAGTGGTATCAAGTGATGCTCAGAGCCCCTGAAGATGAAGACTGAGAAGAATTGTGGAATTTCACAACAAAGCAAGCAGTACAATTTTGGTGGGAAAGTGGACAGAGTAATGATAGTGGAATAATGGCTCTGGAGGTGGTGTGAAGATCAAATGCCAAACTTCAGAAGAACCTGAAAAGAGGAAGCTTAGATAATCCTTTCAAGAAGGGAGGATAGGGCTTCCCTGGTGGCGCAGTGCTTGAGAGTCCGCCTGCCGATGCAGGAGACGCGGGTTCGTGCCCCGTTTCGGGAAGATCCCACATGCCGCGGAGCGGCTGGGCCCGTGAGTCATGGCCGCTGAGCCTGCGCGTCCGGAGCCTGTGCTCCGCAAATGGGAGAGGCCACAACAGTGAGAGGCCCGCATAACAAAAAAAAAAAAAAAAAAAAAAAAAGAAGGGAGGATATAGGATGGTAACCAGCAGACAAGGGCTTTGCTTGTCTGCTTCCTTGTTGATAAACATGAAAGATGCTTTAGCATATATAAATGATGGAAAGGAGCCAGTAAGGAAGAGGATGATGAAAATATGAGGTAATGAATAATTGATAGGACCCTGAGCAGGTGGGAGGCTTTGAGGTCTAGCACAAAAGTGGAAGGTGGATACATAAATAGGAATGGGAAGAATAAAGGCAAAAAATCTTTAATTCTTACAAGTGCATAGGCTATGTCAAGCTTTGTAAATTCCCCAATTTGGATCTCTGCCACATATACCTCCCCTGCGTTTTAGACCTATAAATTTGTTTGTTTGTTTATTTGTTTGTTTATTTATTTATGATGCACCGGGTCTTAGTTGCAGCATGCGGGATCTTCCTTGCGGCATGTTTTTAGTTGTGGCGTGTGGGATATTTAGTTGCGGCATGCTGACTTCTTAGTTGCGGCATGCGTGTGGGATCTAGTTCCCTGAACAGGGATCGAACCGAGGCCCGCTCCCTTGGGAGCACGGAGTCTTACCCACTGGACCACCAGGGAAGGCACCGCCATTAATTTTTATATCCACAGTGCCCAGTACACTTCCTGGTACAATTTCAGTTTAATTAAATTGAATCTGCCAACGATGTGCAGGATAAATTAGAGGAAAGTGTGGGGAAGAAACTGAATGTAGAGCTGGCAGGAAGCCATAAGTGTTTCCTATTTATCTCTGCATTTTCATATGCAAGTCTAATCAGAAGTATATCCAGAAAAAAGTAAACTTTATTAAATCAAATTGTTGGTGTTATTATTTAGCAGGTTTTTCCTCCTTGGAAGTCTTTACTACAATGATCAGGTATAGTCCATCCATTTGAAATATATAATAATATATGAATGAGTTTTATCTCAATCTTATTAAGATGATAAAAGAATCTTATTAAGATGGGAATGAACTAAAACTGAGGAGTTGAAAACCATAGATACTTTGCCATATAGTAAACCTAAGCATACTTATTTACAGTCTAATACAAATAACGTACTATTTATTTCTGATATAAATTTCAAATTCCTCTCCTTGAGGAACCAATGATAACACTTGGACAGGTATGATCTAAAGAATGATTTTTTTCTCAACACTTTTCATTCTCTGGCAAATTCTACTTATCTTTTTCTCTGCTACTCAATATTCATGTTCCATGTGGGTTTGTGGTAGAATCTCCCTTTCTTGATTCAGGGCCATTTTCACTACTTACAGAAAATTCTTAGTCTTTGCCTATGAGGGATCACTAAGTTCACTTTAAATACTGAGCTTTAATCAATGGGGGCTTTTAAGGAGGTGTCATCTCTCAACTATGCTCTGTAAAATGCCAGCCCTAATTCCTCATTATCTTGAAATGGTTTCTTTTTCTGCCGACATGATTTTCTAGCATGTTGGGTTTTGCTCCTGGGCCCTTGATTGCTCAGAGGAGAAAGGGTTTTATCTTGCACATGCTTTTGCAGCAAGATTAATACTCTGAGAGGAGTCTGAGATGCAAACAGTTTCCTCATGGTCAGAAATAAGGACTTCTTGCTATATCCTGTTTAATTCCCTTAACTACCCCCTTTCCTCATTCTCCACCTAGCAGATTGTAAATATCACTGCTTAATTTCAGTGTAAAGCACAATCCTTGCTGATCATTTACATTTATGAATAACCCATATGGTTATATGGGAACAATAATGCAAAAATAGGAATAATTTTTTTAAATGAACTTAGTTTGTTGGAAAAAAAATTCTAATAAAGTATGTTGAAGACATGATAAAATTTTCTATATAGTCTTTAGATGAAATCTCTATAATAATGACTATAAAGCAGAAAGAGATTCCCCTGCCCCTACCCCTGTTATCTTCTTGTCTTTTCAGGTGGTGCTGCCTCTAGGGAGAAGGGCATGGATAAGGGAGTTAGTATTTCTTGATTACCTTTTGTGTGCAAGACAGCTGTATGTATTAGCCACCTCATTTTTAACTTTCACAAAAATTCTATTACTTTCAGTATCCGTATTTTACAGGGGAGGGAAAAAAAAGGGGGATCTGAGAGCTTAAGTAATAGTCTTCAAAAGTACATAATAAATATTCATTAAAGTTTATTACCTTAGCGTGGTCAGTGAGACAAGCATAATCCCTGTCCTCCCAGAGAAAATAAATGAGCAGAGGAAAAAAAAAAGTTGTTTTCCAAGGAGGTACATCCATGTATAAAGAATTTTACAGTATTAGTAAAAAATGAGCAAAAAAAAGGAAAATAGTGTTTTGGGTCCCAAAGAACTTAGAGAAGTATATTTGGAACAGTTGGATAAACCCAAGGCAGGAAAGTTGCTGTGATCACAGCATCCTGGACTAATCGTTGCAGAGGTGGGTGATGTATGTGAAGACTAACTAGGGTAAGTCCATGGCAGGGATGCCTAATGCCTTGGTACTAGAATATTAGAGAGCTGGTATTTGCAGTCAAATGCTCTGCCACTGAGCTATACCCGCAAGAGAGCTGGTATTTGAATCCAGATCTATCTTATCCCAAGCCTCCACTCTTTCACTATATCATATTGCATTCATATATTGAATGATAGATACGTAAGAGCAGAGCTCAGCATCATAGACATTAAGATACTCCGAAAGCTGTCTGGAAATCTCTTTTACACCAATTTGGAAGCAAAACAGGGACCAAATTGTAAGGTCTGAAACATTGACCTTCAATATCCCATTCTTCATTTTGTATCCCCTTCTCAGTCTTCCTCCAGGTATGATCTAGACAGAAATTAGAAATTTAAGTTATTTCCAAGACAGGCTATTCAAGTTTCCCACTAAAACAAAACTGCATTATCTTATCTTTTTTTTTTTTTTTTTTTGCGGTACGCGGGCCTCTCACTGTTGTGGCCTCTTCCGTTGCGGAGCACAGGCTCCGGACTCACAGGCTCAGCGGCCATGGCTCACGGGCCAGCCGCTCCGCGGCATGTGGGATCTTCCCGGACCAGGGCACGAACCCGTGTTCCCCTGCATCGGCAGGCGGACTCTCAACCACTGCGCCACCAGGGAAGCCCTGTCTTATCATTTTAAGAAATACATTCCAATGTATCCAAAGAAATGTGTTAGTGGGGCAACTAGAGATATTTTCTGTGTAACCCAAAGCCATCATTTCAAAAGTTCAGGTGGAGGGGCGAGCAATATTGGGCTAGAGATTAAGAAAATATGAGTGTTGCTACACAAACCTTGAAATTCCCTTCAAATTCTAATGTTTAAGAAGATATCTTCTTTGCCTCTGCTTAAACCAGAAACCTGGGGTAACAGAGAAGTCCAGAATGGGGTTAGAGTTACTCAGAGACTGACACAAGATACTGATCCTGGCATTTTCTTATCCTATACTCTATACATATATTCACATGTATTTGCCTAATTTTGTATAGGGTATGGGAAAGCTGGAAGAGATTGGATATAGGATCCAGATGTTCTCTGTTAGACTATTTGTTCAAATTTGACTTGGATTAGTAATTATAAAATGACCGTAATAACTGGTCCTGCGCCTCATGTCAGCTGATGGGCACGTCAGTCCATTTGCTGGTGGGCAGGAAGCCACGTCCCTACAATTACCACTAACAGCCCTTCATCTGGTTTCAGGGGAGTAGTGCTGGTTAAATTGGTCACATCTACATTTAGTTTTTAAATCAGTCAATCCACTTGCTGTTGGGAATGCTTGGATGATGATTGCTTACATACTATCAATTTTTAAGGTATAAAGAGGATTTGAATTTTTAGTAATTGCCCATTTAACACT
>NW_006782724.1:1841700-1858983 GCF_000442215.2 Lipotes vexillifer | reverse complement strand
TTTCATGCTAAATTTTTATTAAAAGGGATGATTTTGACAGAGATATTCATTTTAATCAATCATAATTTTGTGGCTCTCATTACTGGGTACAATATATATCATATTTCCATTATCACAGTTTGTAGCTAGGAACAAATTTACCCTGCCACAGATAGAAGGTGATTATCATTTCAACATTTCCAGCGAAATAGAGTTGTTGCGAAAAACATGGTTATGAGGACAAATAACTCTGGGAAGTGCTGAGATATAAAAATTTCTTTTATAAAACTAAAAGAAATTTTATTTCTTTTATAAAACTAAATTTTATTTCTTTTATAAAGCTAAAAGAAATTTTCTTTTCTAAAAATAAGAGAAATTTTATTTCTTTTCTAAAAATAAGAGACATTTTATTTCTTTTATAAAAATAAGAGAAATTTTATTTCTTTTATAAAAATTTCTTTTATAAACATTTCTCAACCCTAAAACTTTTAAAAGCCTTTAATATGCTAATACAAGTTTGGGGTCCCTAAGAGGGCATTATAGGATGCTGAGTTCTCCAGACCTGTTTGACTACAGAAATCCTTTTTAATAAAACATCTTATTAGACCACCAAAGTGAAAACAATTTGGAGAGTGCTGAATTAAGCATCCAGCCAGCCAGCTTCCAGTCACCTCAAGAGTGCTGGCAGACCCCTGCACGCCTTAGTTGCTTGGAAAACATTTAAAAAATATTTCAGTCTCTAAAATGTTTCTTTTCTCTGAATATACCTGAGATCCAGGTTCTTGGCAAAATTATGAAATTGGCCATATTTGCCTTTGGTATGTTCTCGCCATTGTTCGTAGTGCTTTCCTCTATCTTAATTAGTTTCCTTGCTGGCCATAACTTGTCTCTTGGCATCACATGTTCTTATTCTTGCTTCAGAATGTCCAGAGTCACCCACTGACACCCTTTCCTGGTATTTCTTCCCATTGGGGTACATCATGCAGGACATAAATGCCCACTCCCCCCCCATCACAGTTTGCTTCTGCTGCATTCCGTGGCAGCCCAGCCCTCTGTTAGCTGCCAGGTGTCACAGAACCTGTTCTGTGGTCATGTGCTCATGACTGATACATAGCTTTAAAGTGGGCATGGCGGAGAGGAGCCAGGGACATTTGTGTTTATACTTTAGTAAAAACGAATGGGATTTCAAAGACTTCAGCAGTGTGAGGGGTGCTTTTGGTTACTGAGATCTGAAGACACCCCTCAATAAACACGACAGAAATGCATGGTCTGAAGAATGGCAGAACTCTATTTTTTTGAAAATATCTAATTTTATAAGTCTAAGACAAATTGGGATTATAATCAAATACCTTAAAAAAGTCTGTTTCATTAAGTACTGAAATATCTATGAGAATCTAATTGTAAAGGAATGTCCCAGAAAACAAAGAGGTACCCATAGAAGACAAAATGCATGGGAAGATACTATATTTTGCTAAAAATGTTTCATTTCAGAAAATGTTTTAAAAGCTAGGATCAAATAAAAATAGAAAAGTTTATATGTATTCAGATTGCGTATATAATCGTCAAACTAACTTGAATATGCAAATATTTTATGTTGAAACATCTGTCAAGCTATAAACCAATACCTCAAGATGACTTTCTAGTTGGCCTCAGATTCTAGTTTTACTGTCTAGCTAGCGAGATATCCCAAACTAAATTACATCCTGGATGTTTTTTGACTTAATAATGACATGAAATGTAATAACAGGCTCAGTAGTGCCAGAATGTTTAGTGTCTAACAATATTACCTTTTTATCACTTTGGCCTTAAACATCCATCTAGGAAAACATATCGGGAGATAGTTATAAATCCTCTAAAAATAATGCCCCTAAATTGCTCACACTGGAAATAACTTTATGTTCCAAAGTTCTGATGGATTGCTTTGCTTCATTTTGTTTTCAAAAAACAATTTTATTTAAAGAAAAAATTCAAGATTACTAAAAGTCTCTTTTATCCCATATATATATTCACTTTCTTCAAAGAAATGAATTTTAAAAAGGAAATGAAGTCATTAAAGATAGAAATATAAGAAACAATCCTGTATTTATATTGTATATAAGTAAAAAACATAATTAATTAATTAATTAATTAATATGTATAGGTTTGCTCATCTTAAATATTCTCATATTAAATGAATTTATTAGTCCTTTTTAAATTATCAGTGACCCTCCTAGTAAAGTGGTTTATTTGAAGAATTTTTACATTTCTGTTGTTCAGGTTTTGAGCTGAGATTTCAGGGACTTCAGCAGGTGGGAGATATACCTGTTATTCCCCGAAATGTCAATGAATTTCTACTCAGAATTTTAACTTTAGAGAAGCATGCTACTAATATGTGGGCATTTTAAAGCATTGGTAGTATGATACCAAAATGCCACACTTACTAGCAGAAATTTTTTACTTTGTAGTCTCCTCCCACAGTGCTTAAAAAAAAATCTGTATAATTTCAGTTATGACACTGCTTTGTAATTTTTTTCAAAACATACACGTACATTTCTTTCTTCTGTGACCAACATCCATCTTCATCTCCAGTGCCAAGCACAGTTCCTGGCACACAGTGTTGCATTCATAAAAATGGATGTGGCAGCAGTTCTTGTGAAAGAATCATGACTTGGAATGTCATCTGAAATATTCTGTGCAAATAGGTGTCATTTCAAATTATGGCAATAATGTTCATAGTCTAAATTCATCCTGAGTCTAACACATCACAGATAACTAGATTGAACTTCAAACTCCATCTAAAAAAGATTTTTCTTTATGTTCCTTCTGTGAAAAGAGTACCAACAAATAATTCCTTATTTTCTCAATTTCATCTTCCCCCTTTTATCTTTTCCCATTTGGTCAGTGAATTACCAGCATAAAGTATAATTAATGTCTTACATGTATACATTGCTTTACAGTTCACACTATATGTCCATGCATATTATTTCATTTAATCCTGACCATGAAGGAGGTGAGGCAGGTTTAGTGTCTTGATTTGACAGTGGGAAAAACTAACCTGCAGCAATGCTGTGATATCCAAAAGTCACAGTGGAAGGTGTTCAATGTCCCCCAGTACCCAGTTCCCCCTTCTGTACAAAGAGAATTGTTGTTATCTTGCAGGACTTAAATGTCCACTTCCCCATCATCACAGTTTGCTTCTACTGCGTTCCATGGCAGCCCAGCCCTCTGTTAGCTGCCAGGTGTCACAGAACCTGTTCTATGCTAACGTGTTCACAACTGATAAATAGCTTAAAGGTGGGCATGGCTAAAAGGAGCCAAGGACATCTGTGTTTATACTTTAATAAAAATGAATGGGTCTTTTAGCTAGAATTTCAGAGACTTCAGCAGGGTAGGAAGTATTTTTGGTCACTGAGATTGGAAGACTCCCTCAATAAATATCACAAACATGCATGGGCTGAAGAATGGCAGAATTCAGAATCTTGGTATGTGGCTGCCCAGTTAATGGCTACGTTTTCCAGCTTTCCTTACAGCTGAGCATAGTCATGTGACTAAAGTTCTGTTCGATGGAAAGAAAGTAGACATGATGGGTTCAATTTCTTAGTCATATTTTTATAATGAAAGGATGCCTTCTTCTCTTCCTTTCTCTTTTTTGATGGCTGGAATGTGAAATTGCCATCTTGGACTATATGGGCAATGGTAAAACCCTACAGACGCCAGAATAATAAGATGGAAAGACGCTTAACCCCACATGACCTCATGGAGCAGAGTCACTACCTCATCAGCTCAGATTTTATGTGTGAGAGAAATAAACTTTTATCTTTTAAAAGACATTATCATTTTGTGTCTCATTTATAGCAGCTAAGCTCATATATAATGGAACAGAAGAGGCATTTTTAATGAGTCAATTATTTGTTATGATGCTTTGTACATACAGGCTCATTTTTGTACAGTCGTTCATATCCTATCAATCTGAGAGCTCCCCATATATGGGAAATACGTTTTGGAATAAACTGCCTTATGTCTTTTTATTTTCATATTAATTGAAAAATGTAAATTTTTGTGTCTTATGAAGTAAAATAGTGAGGGGGTCTTCCTAATGTATTCCTAATCTATAGCTTTTCAAAGTTTTATATTTTTAGACATTTTCTTCACATTCATTTATTACACTTCTTTCAGAATCTAACATTTAGGACAAAAGGTGTGCCTGTGCTGGTACTCCTTTTGTCTTATTCTTTTATGTTTACTGTGACTACTGTCTGGTTTGAAAAGTAGTAGAGAGAATTTATTGGACTTTTCCCTCTCAGCACCGAACAAGGAGTAATCAAACATGACTATTTGGGCAGGATTATTGTGATATGAGTATCCACCATCACATTGCCAGCAAATTTGCTGGAAGATTTAAGTTAGCAAATAAAAATTGAATTTTTGTGGGCTCAGAACAGTCACATATTGGACAATCTTTTTAATAATCTTAAAGCCTAGAAGTTTCTTAGTTCAATAGTTTTTCTGGAAACAAAAGCAATCTTTTTGCTAATTTAAATATTTTAAACCAGGTAGAAATGTGTTTGACAGCTTGATATTTCTTTTGCTTTGCAAGGTTAAACTCTAAGTTTTATGTAGATTTGTGCTACACCTTGGAAACAGACTCAGTCATCAAGAACATGTTTTATTTTGGTTCATTAAAATAGTATTCTTTCTTTAGTTGTAAATGTGGGATTTTTATAAATAAATAAAAATTGGATAAATATGTTTTGGATGTCTATTTTTTTCTTAAATTTACAGATAATTAGCATGGTGTTAAAAACTCATACAACTTTTCAGGAAAAAAAGGATAAGTTCTGAAAAAAAGGTTTATAATTGGCATTATAGCTCAAATTAAAGGATTTAGTTTACTTAGTAGTGGACATTATTTTAAATTTATCTGACCTTTCAGCTATATTCTTATTTAATGGAAGGATGTTCTAATTCTTCATTATTCCACAGTAATATGTAATTTCCTTTGAGGTTGTATTCCTTCGGAAGTAAATCCAAGCTTTTATTACAAGACCACATCCTCCCTCTCTTTTTTTGTCTGTGTTATAATATTTAGGCTAACAGATTTCCCTCTGCTATGACTGATTGGTAATCCATGACATTTAGAACGGACAAAGAATTCTAAATCAGTCATTATTTTTTTACTTTATTGGAACTTAGCACAACCTGTGGAAATGTGCAGGCAGAAATAGATATGCTTCAAGAATAAAGATCCCTCTTTTGATTTTAAGAAAACTTGAATAATTTTACTGTGATTATTTAGACTTGATATAATTCATACATCTTAAGCAGTTTAAGGAGACAGTCTGATACTGCAACAGAAAAATGTGCATATGTAAATGCGAAACAGGTTTCTTAGTTTCTTCTGGTTTCAAAGTTGTATTGTTTTTTTAGTCATTTTATCCTCTTTCTTTTTTTTCCCCCAAGGTATTAGTCTCAAATCTTTCATTGCTAATCTAATCCCCAAACTACTTTTTTTTAATTCAACAGCTTTATTGAAGTGTAATTGATATACAAAACCTGCATGTATTTAAAACCTGCGTGTGTATAATTTGATGAGTTTAGACATATGCAAACATCTGTGAGACCATCACCACAGTCAAAGCAGTAGACTTAGCCAGTACGTCCCAAAGTGTTCCTGTGTCACTCCCTTTTTAAAATTTTATTAGTTTTTAGTTAAAATATTTTTTTATTGAAATATAGTTGATTTACAATGTTGTGTTAGTTTCAGGTATACAGCAAAATGATTCAGTTATATATATTTATATATATGTATGTATATATATATATATATATATATATATATATATATGTTCTTTTTCAGATTCTCTTCCCTTACAGGTTATTACAAAATATTGACTATATTTCCCATAGAGTGGGTCCTTGTAGATTATCTATTTTATATATAGTAGTGTGTATATGTTAATCCCAACCTCCTAATTTATCCCTCCCTCCTTTCCCCCTTGGTAGCCATAAGTTTATTTTCTATGTGTGTGAGTCTCTTTCTGTTTTGTAAATGTAAGACATGAAAGCAACCTAAATGTCCATCGACAGATGAATGGCTAAAGAAGATGTGGCATACATATAAAATGGGATATTACTCAGCCATAAAAAAGAATGAAATAATGCCATTTGCAGCAACATGGATGGGCCTTATCATACTAAGTGAAGTAAGTCAGACAGAGAAAGCCAAATATCATACAGTATCGCCTATATGTGGAATCTGAAGAAAAAAGATACAAATAAACTCTTTTATTGATAGGAACATTTAACATGAGATCTACCCTCTTAAATTTTGAAGGGCACGATACTGTATGGTTGACTGTAGGCACTGGGTTGTACAGCAGATCTCTAGAACTTACTCCTCTTACATAACTGAAACTTTATACCCACTGAACAGCAGTTCCCCATTCCCCCCCGACCCCCCACCATAGCCACCAGCAACCAACATTCCATTCTGGGCTTCTATGAATTTGACCATTTTGGCTACCTCGTGATAAGTGAAATCATGCAGTATTTATTCTTCTGTGACTGGCTTATTTCAATGAGCATAATATTGTGCAGGTTCGTCCATATTGTAGAAAATGACAGGATTTCTGAATAATATCCCATGGTGCAGGTGTATACTGCATTTTCTTTATCCATTCATCTGTTGGATACTTGGATTGTTTCCATATCTTGGCCCTTGTGAATAATGCTAATTTTTACTCATTAGATTGTTTTCAGTTCATTTATCATTGAATAAAACACAGATTTGGATACTCTCCTTACTCTACAAAATGTGTTTGGAGGACCAGCAGCTTAGGCATCACCTGGGAACTCTCTAGAGAAGCAGAATCTCAACCCTATCGCAGACCTCCAGGTGACTGGTATTTAATTTTGAGGAGTACTGCTCAAAAAGACAAGCCATCAGACTTGAGCCTGAGTGTGTGCTGTGTATACCTTTAAATGGGGATGTGATATTTGTTAATAGAAGTGTCAATTATCTTTGTTTTCCTACTATAATAACTAACTTCAATTTATAATCAATAAGATCACATATGAATTGACCTATACAATTGATCCACTGCTTTTCATACTCTTGAATTGAGAATAATCAGAACTCTCCTAATACTCATTCCTCAGCTATTAGCCACACTTGACGGGGTTTCTGATTCCCCATAACTGTGTCCTTTGTGGAAAAAAAAATTCCCTATTCGCCTGCATTTGGAAAGACTGCAGGCTGCTAACACACTCTGCGGCAACGCATATTTCACATTTGCAAAAACAAAACAAGCTTAAATTAGGTTACTTTCCTTGCCTCCGTACACTTTCAGCTTTAAATAAGCAAGGCTTTTCAGTCCAAGCTCTCTGCTTTTAGGGCAACACAGTAGAGCTGATCTGGAGGCAAGATGTCCTGGGTTATCTGTGCTTCTGGAAGTTACGTCATATAGTTCTGGCATAGCCTAGTCTTCCTCATTGGGACAGACTGTGGCAAATGCCATTTAATTTGCCAATATGACCATATAAAGACTCAACGTGACAACTATGAAGTTTATTTGTTAATTTTTTGGCAACATTTTAAAATGATAAATAAAAAACTTGATGAGTTGAATTGGTGACTTGCTTGTTTGAATCCATCAAAATTACAGAATTTCAGAACAAATACAAATAACATCTTTCAAGTGCTGTTCTTCCCTTACCAGAGACAATATTGTTTCAAATAAATTTTAAACATTGTGTTTTAAACGAATTATTACATATCCATAACACAATCAAATACTTCAGAAGAAATTTGCCCACGATGAATTGCAACTGCTTTCTACCGTTTCCATCTAAACCTTAAGTGTAATTCTCCAAAGACAAACTCTTTTCTGTAAATTATTTTGTTTTTATTTGTTTCCTCTATAACTCTAGATAATGTACTTGCCTATTGTTTGAATAAAATTTAGACAATATTTATTGACTCAGGGATATGAAAGAGGAGTATTTTTTTCACACTAACTCCTTCTCTCTAAATCTTAACATTTACTTTATTATTTTTACTCCTCTTGGATAAGTTTATATACATGCATTTCTTTTTTTAAAAAAAATTAATTAATTTAGTTATTTTTGGCTGCATTGGGTATTCGTTGCTGTGCGTGGGCTTTCTCTAGTTGAGGTGAGCAGGGGTTACTCTTTGTTGCGGTACGCGGGCTTTACATTGTCGTGGCTTCTCTTGTTGCGGAGCGTGGAATCTAGGCGCACAGGCTTCAGTAGTTGTGGCACGTGGGCTCAGTAGTTGTGGCTTGTGGGCTCTAGAGCTCAGGCTCAGTAGTTGTGGCGCACGGGCTTAGGTGCTCCACAGCATGTGGGATCTTCCCGGGCCAGGGCTCGAACCTGTGTGCCCTGTATTGGCAGGTGGATTCTTAACAACTGCGCCACCAGGGAAGCTCTATACGTGCATTTCTAGTTCCTGACTTAACAATTTTTGATAGTATCTCTTAGGTTTCCACTTGTTAAATAAAAATCTTGTCTTAATCTTTTCATCTTCCTTTCTTACTGCTTCTCTACCCCCAACCTCTAATTCCACATTCTGTCAGTTACACTTTTACTTTGTCAAGGTGTTGATATTTACTTTATATACTGAACCACAAGCAGGTCTTGAGAGCTTTGGCCATAGTTGACAAAATATTTAAATAACCTATAATCAGCATGTAGGTATTGGTCATCAGCATATGATCATCAAAATATTGTTAGTGTGGAGTCAGGTAGCTGCTAAGATTACATTTTCTTCTCCCGTAAGTATAGTAACATTTGAAAGAAAGTGTTCTCATTAACACTGTCCAATGGATTCTCTTTACTTTTATCCTACCAGTTGCTTGAAATCACACCATAGTTTAATTGGCTCTATAAAGTACCATTAATTGATTGGGTCTCTGTGTGTGTGTTATTGTTTTTCCTTTCATTTGTTATTCTTGCACAATATGCCTTTATCCCAAGCTCAACATTTTTAGAGTCTTTATTATATACTATATACTCTATCAAGTGGGTTTCTTTTCCACAACCACAGATGACTCTTGTAGAATTTTTCCATCCCTCAGTCCTGCTTGAATCCTGCAGCACAACAGTTAGCTTGGAACTTTCCTTATTTATCTTGGGTGGACACCTTGCTATCTCACTCTGCCTCTGTGTCTGTCTTTTGCTTTATTCCCTTATTTGTTGTAGTGAACTCTCAGTAGTATTCCAAAACATTGTACATAAAATGTATACTTTTTGAGTATGTCAGAAATTTTCTTCATTCTGTCTTTACAGTTGATCAGTATCTGGGCTTAGTATAGAGTTCTACACTGAAATCTATTTTTGAAAGCATTATTTTTTAAATTTTTCAACAATTGATGTTTCCACTACAAAGTCAGATGATAATTAGCTTGTTTGATCTCTCTTTGGGAGCTTGTAGGGTCATCTTTTTCTTCTTGATGACATGACATGTCTGGATATTTGTGTGTGTGTGTGTGTGTGTGTGTGTGTGTGTGTGTGTGTGTGTGTATTTATTTATTTATTTTTGGCTGCGTTGGTTCTTCATTGCTATGCACGGGTTTTCTCTAGTTATGGTGAGCAGGGGCTACTCTTCATTGTGGTGCGTGGGCTTCTCATTGCGGTGGTTTCTCTTGCCGTGGAGCATGGGCTCTAGGGGCGCAAGCTTCAGTAGTTGTGGCACGCGGCCTTCCATGGTGTGGTTTGCAGGCTCAGTAGTTGTGGCACACAGGCTTAGTTGCTCCGCGGCACGTGGGACCTTCCTGGACCAGGGCTCGAACCCGTGTCCCCTGCATTGGCAGGCGGATTCTTAACCGCTATGCCACCAGGGAAGCCCCAATGTGTGTATGTTATTAATTTAGACTTACTGTACTGGCTATAGATCTTATTTTATTTATTTTTCTCTCAATACTCTGTTTTTTAGATTGCAACATGTTGCTATACATATATCAACTTCTACATACACAAATCTCCTCATAGAGAATTTAGGCTTTACGTGTAGGCAGAGAAAGGTGCCAGAGAGAAGAGAGAGATACTGCCTGAAATTGAGGCCACATAGCCTAAATAGTGCCAAGAGGTAGAGCCAAAGTAAATCCTGAAAACTCAGCTTGAACCCTGGATCAAGCCAGGTTTAGAGAGACCTACAACTAGACTATTCATTTATTTGACCTAATACATTCTCCATTTGCTAAATACAGTTTGCGTTGGATTTCTGTCATGAGCACCTGAGGAGTCCTGACAAACATGTACCAAACCCTGTATAACACAAACATAAAGGAACCTAATGCATCACTGGGTTTAAAATGATATACACAATATTGTTGTTTTACCTTGGTTGCTAAGTAAAGATGATAATCTCTTATCGCCTACCTCTTACATTATGGCTTATATATTTCTTGGCAAACATTACTCTATTTTAACATAATTTAAAACCGTTTTAAAATACATTCTCAAATATATATGCATGTGTTTATGTTCCACAATCCTATTAAGGGAACAAAAGTGTTTCTCACTAGTGGTCATCTTCTTAACCCATGGCAAATACTGAGGTGTTTATATTATATGCATTTAATATATTACTTTTTTTTTTCAGAATCTGATGACTAAGCAAAATAACCATGTAACCATCTTCAAAGTCAAAGTTAATCTTTGATTTTATTTGTGTATATATCGCCAAGAATATCTAAGATATTTAGGAAGGAGAAGGTAGGGTTGCTTTAGTAAATGCCATGCTTTCCATCAAGTCTGTACTGAATTCATTTTCTATACAGAATGTCCTATGTAATTAGAGATTTTTGTCTTTCAGAAAGAAGAAAGGTATTAGTCACCTGCCATTCCTGAAATCTTTCACTATCTTTTGAATGTTGGTTTTATTTCTTTTTACATTTGTCATTTTTGAATTAATATTGCTTTTTTCTGTGCTTATCAATGCTTCAATAACCTCATATTCTAGCATATCTACATATTCATAACTGGGGGTATGTCCCTTTACAGACATTGCTGCTTAGTCATTTAAGGATGGAATTGCCCATATATCTTGCTACTTATTGCTAACATATACTTTTTTAGTGTGCCTACTTTGATTATGCAAAAGCACTTCAGAATTTGTACACAGGATGGCAGATGATGATGATGATTATTTAATGTAATTGTAGTTTATCCTTTGCCCAATAACTGTTGTATTACTTACCAATATTTTGGATTTTGGATATGGTGTCATTTCATATTTTCATGTTAATATCTTTCAATTTATATGCTCTGTTACATAAGTATATGGTATTCTGGAATAAATGTTGTCTGAGACATCTAAAGCAAAGATAGGCCAGTGTGGTGGCTCTAACTGCAAAACCCTACTACGTATTCATTCTGGCAAATCTCCTGTAGAGAGCCGGAGCACGGTGGCCTACAATACTCACTGATCCTGTCATCCCTTGAGTTTTTTATTTTTTCCTCCTTATGCTTAAGATTCACTATAAAAGGACTTGACCTTTTATTGAAATTAACTATCCATGGTAAGTGTCAGAAACTGACCAAAGGATATAGTGTACAACACAGGGAATATAGCCAATATTTTATAATAACCATAAATGGAATCACTATATTGTGATTTAAAAATTGTGAATCACTATATTGCATACCTGTAACTTATATAATATTGTATATCAGCTATACTTCAATTTTTAAAAAGCATACTGATTTTTCCTTTATTTTTTAGTGCTGAATGCTAAATACTATATCAAAATGATACAGTATGCTTTGTGTTTTTGCCCCCCAAAGGGGTATATACTATCTTTGAAATTAATGTCACTGTTTTTCCAATTAGGTACAGATGTTTCACTCACTATGATTGGGGTTTCTTTTTCATCCTTTAGGAAAGTTACAGTTCAGAAAGAATCAGAGTGAGACAGGCAATGTAATGAATGGGAACAGGCAGAGTGAATCTTGCACCCAGTCAGGGTCTTCTACTTGATTCTTTGAATCCTTGCTCTTTCAGCATGAAAACTTTATCAGTTTAATAGGGTGCTCTCCAAAAGCGGAAGGAACGTGGTGTTGCCACTTGGCTGTCTGCAACGCATGGGGGCCCTTTCACCACCATTTTATGAGTTCACGATTTTTTGTTATTTTTACCTGTTACCTCTTTTGCCTGAAAATTACTCATTCCTCCTTTTCACCTAGTTGAAATCCAAGTCATATTTGAGGCCTTGTTAATATACAACTTCCCTTTAGAGACATCTCTTACCTTTGATGCTTATATGGGTCTGACGTTCACTGAATCTTCACAGTTAAGAGTTAATAAGGTTAGTATTAAATTTTCCTGAATTGTTCATATGTTGTTGATTCAGACAGCATATAAGTTCCAGAAGAATACGGAGGTTACTCTTTATTTCTGCTAGTGCCTGGCAAAACACTGAACACAGAATAGGTTCTTAATATATTGATTTCTTATGATTTTAAACAACTTTTTTTTTTTTTTTTTTTTTTTTTTTGTGGTACGCGGGCCTCTCTCTGTTGTGGCCCCTCCCGTTGCGGAGCCCAGGCTCCGGACGCGCAGGCTCAGCGGCCATGGCTCACGGGCCCAGCCACTCCGCGGCATGTGGGATCCTCCCGGACCGGGGCACGGACCCGTGTCCCCTGCATCGGCAGGCAGACTCTCAACCACTGCGCCACCAGGGAGGCCCTTAAACAACTTTTATGAATATGTAACACTATGAGGGAGATAAACGTCTGCAGTTTTCTCTGTTTCAGTGAAGAGAAAACTTTGGGTTCAGAGAATAGTCTAACATTTAATGACCTTTAGGGCCAACAGAAGTTACTCTTAAGTTTTAGCTCATTTTGTTAGCTGAGTTATGTAATTGATTTATAACACTAGTAGGCTTATTTTACAGAAATAAAAATTGCACTGCCTTGTTATACAACATAAAAATATCTAGTCAACTAACTTTAGTCAAATTACTAATTGTAGTTCTTGAGCTTCTTATTTCTTTGCAGATAACAAAGCCATGCAACTTGTTTCTTTCTATTTTCACTTTTAAAATATTCTAGGAGATAATCAATTGTTGTGTCACTTGCCTTACTTCACGTATTAAAAAATGACTGGGGTAACTATTACCCACTGCGAAATTTAGTTTCTACTGCTTAGAAGTTTGAAAAGGCTCTATCTATTTATCAAACTTCAATGACTTCTACTGGTCATTTAAATTAACTTACAATGTATTTCTTACTGTTGAAATATGCTTTAAGCATTTCCTTTCCATAGTTTAGAGTTAGTGTTGTATTGCAGTATCATTTGGAATGATAAGATTTTTAAAAAATGCAGACTGTATGCTTGCCCTTGCCATCTGCTAACTCTATCAGGCAGTGCAGTGGAATACAAGTGGCATTTGTTGGAATTGGACAGATCTGGATGTGAAACCTAGCTCACAGCCAACAGAGGTTACTGCTTGGCCTCTGGTTCAGCCTGTTTGATTCATGAATTGTTTGTTTTGGCCTCTGGTACTGTTGACCTATAGGCCCATCCTACCGGTCATCTCTGCAGGTATGTACCCTTCTATTCCTCACTACATCCCATGCCTTGGTGCAGCCACCACGTTTTTGCTTGTAGTGCTTTTCTAGGCACTGGAGTTAAATGTACTGTCTTTGTCTCTGACTCTTCAGTTTATAATCGGGCTGAAAAATGTTGTTGTGGAAAGGTTAGCAGTGTGCTAAGGAAATTAAAGTATTTATATTAAAGTATTAAAGTATTTATTTTATATAAACATTAGTTCAGACAGAAAGGAACATGACCCAGACTAAAATGTTCATGCTCTCGAAGTGTTTTATTTCCTTGTACAGTCTTTAAAAGTTAATTTCAGATCACAGTGGTGCTCCCAAGCATATTTGAAATATTTGAAGTTATAACCATAATAGCTGGCAGCCTGATGTATAAGAAAAAATGATCTGACCTCACAAATATGCTATTCTTAGCCAATATAACAGATATTACATTTACAAGGCTTAATCAAAGAAGTGGCTAGGTAGATTGGTTAGAAAAATGAAGTAATGACATCTAAGGAAGTCTCTCAAATCAACTCATCCATGCACCCATTAAAATCTCTGTTCTGGTTAGAATGTTGAGAGCAAGGACAGGCTTTGGATTCACCACACACAATTCATTCACTGAAGACAAGAAAACGGAAAAGTTGACATACCCCTTAGGGTGGCCATTGGGCCTGCTAGAAAAAACATACCTACAGAAAACGACCTGGCATGTCTTTTCCCATCCTCCCTACACCTACAAAGGATTTACGTTAAGAATAAGGCAAAGAAAAGGTTATAACAGAGGAGATTATATAGAAAGATAAAGATTCAGGAAATTACAACGAAGATCATGTGATATGTTAGTGGCATAATACTTTTAGAAGGAGGAGAGAAAGTGATTGAAGATAGTCCTTCTGACAGTTATTTGTATTTAGTTTATCCTGGTCTTACGCACAAGCTTTGGATAAGATTCATTTTGACAAGTTTAAGAGCACTAGGATATAAAATACTGGCTGCACCATTTACTTCTTGGACAAGTCAATAAACTATGGACTTTTCACTCTTCCCCACTGCCTAAGTAAATGGTAGTATAGTTGATAAAATAATAACTCAGCATAGGGCTCTTTCTCTGAAGAATAGATCGTCTCAAGTTGAACATCTTTGTCACCATGCATTTTTATTGCAGTTTTGAGAACTAATAACAGAATACATGATATATTTCATATATATATGTATATATACACACATACACACACGTACAAATACATGCCCACATATGTCTTTTTGGGAAAACTGTTTTGCAATATGTTATTTGAGGATGGCTATTTTAAAAATTCTATTGAAAAAGATTTTATTAAAAGGTGTAATTTACATACAGAAAGCTGTACATATTTAGTGCACACAATTTGATGAGTTTGGAGAGAAGTATATATCCATAAATCCATCACCAGTCTGTGCCATAAACATATCCATAAGCTCCAAAAGTTTCCTTCTGCCCTCTTTAATTATTTTTATCATTATTATTTGTATGAAAAGTTGTGTTCAACATAAGATCTACCCTCTTAGAAAAATTTTAAGTATACAACAGTATTAACTATAAGAACTATGCTGTTCAGTAGACCTCCAGGACTTGTTTAACCAAAACTTGTACCCTTTGATAATACCTCCCCATTTCCCCCTTTGCCAATGTGTTTTATATTTCATGCCCTTGTATAATCTTCTTACCTTGGATGTGAGTAAGGCCTAGGACTTTGTTCTAAAGAATGGAATATGACAAATGTGACTAGATGAATGTTATTACATGTACACAATTATTTTAAATAAGATTGTAATGTCCATCTTGTTAGGAGACTCTCCTATGCTGGCTTTGAAGAAGCCTGCTGCCATGTTCTTTATTTATTCACTTTTTAATTTTATTGAAGTATAGTTGATTTACAATGTTGTGTTAATTTCTTCTGTACAGCAAAGTGATTCAGTTATACATATATATATTGTTTTTCATATTATTCTCCATTATGGTTTCTCACAGGATATTGAGTATAGTTCCCTGTGCTATACAGTAGGACCTTGTTGTTTATCCACCCTATATACTATACTACTTTGCATCTACTAATCCTAAACTCTCAATCCTGCTGCCATGTTCTGAGCAGCCATAGGGAAAAAGCAATATAGTAAGTACAGAACTTATGGCAGCTCTGGCCAACAGCTATCAGGAAACTGAAACCATTATGTTGAATTCTGCCCACAATCACATGACCTAGGAATCAGACCCCTTGCCAGGGGAGCTTCTGATAACTCAGCCCTTGATGATGCCTTGATGACAGACTTGCCGAGGATCCAGCTAAGCTATGACTGGACACCTACTTCACAGAAAGTTTGAGGTGATAAATGTGTGTCATTTTAAGCAGCTGAATTTATGATAGTGATGCCACA
This sequence comes from Lipotes vexillifer, assembly GCF_000442215.2. NCBI lineage: Eukaryota > Metazoa > Chordata > Mammalia > Artiodactyla > Lipotidae > Lipotes > Lipotes vexillifer. The sequence goes on along the minus strand of NW_006782724.1, from coordinate 1,843,047 downwards.
CAGTAATAGGTAACGAATCCAGTTTTACTATCTGGAACATGGTGTTTTAGCTGGGTCTGTAGAAACAAGGTACAACAAATTGAATGGCTTAAACAATAGAAATTTATCCTCTCACAGTTCTGAAAGTTAGAAGTTCAAGATCTTAACTTGCTTATTTGCAAAGGCTTTATTCCCAGATAAAGTCACATTCACAAGTACTGGGGAGAGGGTAAAACTATAGTGTCTTTTGAGGAGACATGATTCTTCCCGTAACAGTGAATACTGCTGTAACAGTGTCTAAAAATATGGTAATGGCTTTGGATTCAGTCAGTGGGAAGACTGAAAGGATTTTGACGACTATGATAAAAAAGCCCAAATTGCCTTGAGCATTTAGTAGAAATCTGGAATTTGAGGGCACTTCCAGTGAGGGCTTCAAAGAAAGTAAGGAACATGTTATTAGAAACTTGTGATGGGGGAATCCACATTATGTAAAAGCTTAATGAAATTCACTGGTAATGATGTGGAAAAACATATATAAGTAATGAACTTGGTTATCTAAATAAGGAGATATCTAAGCAAAGTGTTGAAAGTACCGACTGTTCTTGCTGCTTATAGTAAAATGTGAGAAGAGAGGTGCTTTGAAGGAAGACTTGCTAAGCGAAAAGGAACCAGGTGGAGATGATTTAAGATTGTTTTAGCCTCTCAAGATGGCAAGAGATTTTACAGTTAATTAATAACTTCTGAGCAGTCAGCAACCATCAGGAAAGAGATACTCTTGCCTTAACTGCAAGGAATGTATAAGCTTGAAATGACTGGGACCTGCCACATAGAGAGAGCCTATCCAAAAAGCATGACAACACAGTCAAAGCAGAATTGCGGGATAAAGAGGTGATCAATGATAAAACAGTTAAATCCCTGAATTTGGCCACAATTGTTTTATCTTTGCATTTGTGAATCAACAAATAGTGTGAGCTGGGCTTCTGTCATGTAAATATTGAGTAGAATGACTCAAATCAAACAAAAGTAAATAAAAGGCCAGTGAAAATCATAAGAATAAAGCTGTGTGTGTGTGTTTGTGTGTGTGTGTGTGTGTGTAGGCTGATAAAAATAAAAAGATAAAGTACAGAATACTAATCGCACTTCATAATCTGAAATTTCTGCCCAGCAAAATACAGTTGGGAATAGAATAATTATAACTGCAGCCAACATACAACTCCTTTTTCTGAGAGTAAAGAGAAGACTTAAGTAATTAGAGAAAGTTATGGCAATATTCTCAATATCCTCAAATTGTATACAATGAAAGCCCACCTGGGTGGACCAGTTACACATTGGGACTGCAACACCTAGTAGGTAGGTAAGTCTTTCCCT
>NW_006782724.1:1835425-1841563 GCF_000442215.2 Lipotes vexillifer | reverse complement strand
TTTCCCTACCAATATTCTAATACTATTGTAGCACTGCTGAAAGACACAAGTCATTTCGCATCTTCTCTTAACACAATTTTTGTCGTTCTTAGTGTTGAATATTGGCATTAGTCACATTCTAATATAAATGAATGACTCCAGACTTTGGAGTCAGGGGGAAGATTAACAGTAGACCCGAGGACAGACAATGACTTTTCCATAATATGACTAAAAAAGAGAGACAACATAGAACTGGATGTGCCAAAGAAGAGACAGTAAGTAACTCGGGGCTTGCAAAGGACAATGAATGTTTTAGAATTCTCTAGTCAATCTGAATTAAGTTCCTTGGTAATTTCTCTTTCTTAAAGCCAAAATTAACTTTCAAGAATAACTTTTTCCCCCCAGAAATCATTCACATGACAGCTGGTAATACCCCCAGTGATAGAACAATGGTACATGGTCATCAGAAACTGACCCAACCATGAGGTGGGTTGCCCGTTCCCAAGTGCAGCAAGCAATGCAAACACCTGGCCCAGCCTTTGCACGCAAAGTTTTAGTTCTGAGTTCTTAGTTCTGTATTTGGGTTATTAGTTCTATGTGTGCATACAGGTAGGTATCACCAGTTACTTGATTTCATATGGGAAAGTTTTAATGAAAAGCATTCCTTTCTAAAACCATAACAGAAAGTCTTAAGGTATTCAGTATACGGTACCTCGTTCTCCCCTCCATTCCCAGCCCCTAGGAACACTCTATTAGATTGTCCCTCTTTACAGAAATAGGAATTGGCTATGAAAATAGACGTGTTGCACAAACTAACAAATTATCATATAAGATTCAACTAATGTTTATAATTTTAATGTTAGTTTTATTTAAAATGTTAGACTTGCTGTTCAGTAAGAAATTAAAAAATAATCTATTCTAACCTATTTTAGTCTAGTGTCTTTAACAAAACCCTGATTTTCTGTCGTGTTATTTCCAAGAAATACCGTTCAGCTTGTTATTCTGTGAAAGATTTGTAATATCTTTTGTATTTAATATCTTGCTGCTTTTTTATTCTAAAGCGGTGGGCCTCTTTTTTAACTTAATAAAGAAAATTGAAGGAAAAAAAAACACAAGGAAAGTCATTATCCTAGGTTGGAGTCAATACTGTCATTGCTATTCAAAGGCAAGAATTAATCAGATATTAGCTTGCAGCCAAGGAAACCGTTTTATTTATAATGGAAGGAAACAAAAGCCAAAGGCAGGTAATGCATTAGGACCTGAAAGAAGCATGAGGGGAAAAGAATAGGATCACTCTTACTAGTTACTTTTTACTTTCACTTGACACATTTGAACTATTGTACTTCTAAATTATAGCAGATCAATATATTGCAGGCCATCAATCAATCAATATATTGTTAAAGCATGTGAATCTTGATAAAGTGTCATCTTATTTATTCCATGCTAAATATTGGATTTTATTTTATCCATATTGGAGTATGAATATTTTCATCTTCTAAAAATAACTTGGTCTTGTTACCTTGTTCATTAATTTGTGTTCATTCAATAAATATTCATTGAGTGCATAGTATACGCAATCATTTGGCTCGTCTTCTATATGCTGAATATACAGTAGTGAATAAAATAGAAAACCCTGCAGTGCTAATGGAGCCTGGATTCTAATGTTCCCAAATATAACCAATTTTCTAGATAGCTTAGATTCAATGAAAAATATTTAGGTCACTTTGTCTCTCTGTCTCTGACTCAAAATCAATTATTCTTGCAGGTGCTCCAAATTGTTAAACAGATTGGGATCCAGATTTTGACCACTTATTGTCCCTGAACCTTTGAGCTGTGAATTTCTTTTACCTAAATCTTTTGCTATGTTTTTATATTACTGTATCTTCTGCTCTCTACTCCTTTCCTCCTAGACTCAACCATTTCACCGTTTGAATATATATATATATAGCACATCTTTTAAAAAAAACATTCCATTTGTTTGCTTATTTATTTATTTATGGCTGCACTGCACAGCTTGAGGGATTATAGTTCCCCAAACAGGGATCAAACCTGGGCCCTCAGCAGCGAAAGCCTGGAGTTCTAACTGCTGGACCACCAGGGAATTCCCATATAGCACATCTTTATCTGTTCATCTGTGGACAGACACTTGGGTTGTTTTCATATCTTGGCTATTGTGACTAATGATACAATAGACATGGGAATATAGATGCTTAGTCTGTATCCGATTTTCATTTCTTTTAGATATATACCCAGAAGTGGGATTACTGGATCGTATCGTAGTTCTATTTTTAACTTTTCGAAGAAACTTCATACTGTTTTCCATAGTGGCTGTACAATTTACATTCCCACCAACAGAAGTGAAACATATCTTATCAAGTGAGATAAAATTTTTGTGAAAGTTGGAGGCAGTTAACTAGTGACAAAAATTGTGACCCTCAATGGAAATGTGCCTCAGAGAGCCAATAGCCTTTCAAACAATTTCTGAGAACGAATCGATAGTGAAGACACTAGTATAGTTACATTTTACTACATTTTGTGGTCTGAGTGATTTATTAGTATATATATTAGTGTATATACAGTGCGGTTGAGAAGACAAGGTCCCTCCAGAGAGCTTTGCTGAATGTCAGAGATCTAATGAACTTGACCTCATTACTCCTCAAAATCACCATATATCACAAGGATTGTTCTTTTCCCTTCAGAGATAAGAAAACCCTGACATAGAGAGTTTGAATAAATTGCTCAAGGTCACACAATAGGCAAGCAGTGGAATCAGAGTTTGAGCCCAGTTCCATACGATTCCCGTTATCCCAAGTTTACAAAGTTATAAAAGATCCACAAATTGAAGAATATTAGCATCTAAGGGGCAGTCACAATACAAATATAATGCGATGCTTTTCACAAGATACACAAGAAATATCTAAGGGAGTGATTATCACACTGCTCTATAGATCCTATGGTTTCAGTGATAAATCTTCCAAAAAACAAAGAATTTAATTTCTTGAGAAAACAGTTCACCTTTTCCTATATGATGTGCTGTGTGCTTTTGAACAATTGTGTTTGAAAAAAGAATGAATTCCACTCCACATAATTTGAAAACCACTGGTCTAGGCTGGGAGAGAAAAATTGACATAATCCAAAGTAGGAAACACTGGATTAAACAAGGGAAGAAGTTTTCCTGAAAGAAGTTATGTAATTTTCAAAGTTCACTTTGGACACAATGTCAAATGATATCCTTGAGATAGAGCAGAACTGAGAACAAGGAACACTGTTAAGTTACATGGAGGCTCTAACTCTGGGCATTATTGCTTGTGCTGCAGACCATGTCTTCCATTTTTGTAAGATAATAGCTGCTAGAGTTAGAGGTAGTGATTACAAAAGTGAGTACGTCCAAGTGATTTAAGAGGGAATATTATGTCCGGGTGAAGTGCCGCGTACCAAGAGAAGTGGAATCAAAGAGAAGCATATGATTAAACCTGGCTGAAGAACTTTGACAGAGCTAATCAAAAAAGACAGTCTAACAGAGCCAGCTGAGTACTTCTTGCTCATCCTTTCTCTGGGATTTTGGGATGTTTTGAATTTTCATCTATGTGACATGTGAGCTCATGTTGGTCATAAGCATTCCAGATAAAATATCACTTACATATTTTAGTTTATAGGTGAATTCACTGCTGATCGAATAGTTTCTGGGAAAGTATTGATGGAGGTAACATGGCCACGCTCTGCAGTACGTGTATTTGTTAAAGCCATCGTCTTTTAGAGGTGACAGAATAATTGCATTCGTGTTGTATACCTATCAAAGAATGAGAAAAATGATCAGTCTGATGATTTTTCATATCACATTTCATTGTGTATTTTTTGACAAATTATTATAATCATTATTTACATTTCCAAATAGAGTTTTTGAAAAATAACAACAGGGTGTTCCAGCAAATGACAATATGATTCAACTTATTCCTGCTAAATTATGAGCCTCTCGGGTCTTTGATCATGTTTTATTTATCTTTGCCTTGACCCCAGCACACAGAAGTCATTCAATAATTTTTGCTGAAATGTATCAGCAATAGGTAGACATATATATCAACCTTTCATAAATTTAGTGATAGTGGAAATAAAGCCCATCAAAATGGTGTCAGTTAATTAGGATGATGACCTTGTAAAAGTGGAGGATGTGGGAGGAGAAAATTAAAGGCAGAACAGGCCTTGGAGTTAGACAGTTCTTTGGTTAAAATTCTTGCTCTGCTATTTATTGGCTATGAAATATTGGGCTAATTACTTCATTTTGAAGCTTTAGTTTTCTCATCCATAAAGCAGGATAAGATAAGACCAGCTTCATAGGGTTGTGGAAAATATATTACAATAATGTACATAAATCAGGATAGTAACTTTCCTTTGGTTAATTATAGCTTAAGAAAAAATGCATTAAAAGCCTCAAAAGGCTGGTATAGGAGATTCTTTGATTTAAATGTTTGCATATTTATCTTATATAACTGGTGTGACTTAATTCCTTTGCTCCATGCCCACCTCTGCTGCACCTGGAATGCTGCACTCAGCGCAACACAAACCCTGCCTCACTCTAATAGTATGCAAATGAGAAAACATATATGCAAATGAAAGTCCCAGTAATTAGAAGTTGGGCCTCAATGGCTCTAGTATTTCTGCCTTTGAGGAAAGTCTGGGGGAAAGTTTGAGAGGATTTTGTGCCACAAACGAAGCCCTGAGGTCAAGGAAGGGAAGCATTTGACGTATGTATGTAAGATTCTAATCTCAAGCTAACTTCCGGATCCTGCAGAGCTGGCCAAGTACGGGAAGGTAAAAACGAATGTAGCTTTACTAGTTTGACTTTTCAGTATTGCTGCTTAGAAGAAAAACCTAGGAACCAGAAAGCGAGGGCTGAGCAAAAGCAGAGGTTTCTCATGTCCTGTGAAGCTTGGCCTGTGTTCAAGGCAAAGTAGGCTCACCCTCTGTGATCACACTCCCTGGGTTCCTACTGCCTCTAAAGGGTGGGTTGATGAGGGTAGAGGTGGGCAGGGGCCTCCCCCTCCCCCTCAACTCCATAGGGAGTCGACAAGTGGAGCATCGCACGGGGTTACCCCATGTATGAACAAGTCACAACACAACCACGGAAGTACATGTCCCAAAGGCTCCTGACTTCCCTCTGATGAGTCAGGGTAACACCACATGCTGAAACAGACATACTCCAGTATGTCAGTAGATTATCACAAGAGAAGTTGATTTTGCATTCGTGTGAAGTCCAATTGGAGGTAGGGGGGATGAAGCAGGGTGGTTATGGCTTGACAATCAGATTGCCTGGGTTCAACTCCTGCCTCACCATAGACTAAGTCTGTGACCTTGATTAATCTCTCTAGGCTTTGATTTTCTAACCTGTAAAAGTAATAATTTTATATTATGATGCCAGGATAATGTAGCTTAAATAGGAGTGAAATAATGATAGGACCTAGTTTATAGAAAGGTGAATACTAAACAAGATAATTCATGAAAAGGACTTAAACTGTAATTAACACATAATAAACATTCAATGCATGTTAGCTATTATAGTTTTTATTAGAATAGACAATTGCATTTTTAACCTTTTTCTATGATGCCAATATTTCTGTACTTTGGTTATTACTTAGCTCCATTTGTAGGTAGGAATTGCTCTATCTTAAACTAAAATAATGTCCAGGAATAGATTTTTAGCAACTTGTACATTGTGCCTGCTGCAATGACTGTCTTTTATTGTCCTTCCTACTTCCCTCATCAGTGACACACAGTATGAAGACTCTTGTAGGGAGAATGGAGCAGGGAACACTAATTAACAACACAATTATTTAACACCTCACCTCCTCTTTCTAAAGGGCAGGCATCCACCTCCTCATTCCTCACGCTGGAAGCTGTAACTTCCTTTTCTTTTGATGTTGGTCTTAATCATAGTTCACTAGTGGATGTATGTTCAAGGGTAAGGATTAACTTTTATTCAATTTAATGTGACAAATATTTATTGAGACCTACTATGTGTCAGCTAATATTCTAGGAACACATCAGTAAACAAAACAAAGATTCCTGTCACTGTGGAGTTTATATTCTAGGTGGAGGAGGTGCCCGATAATAAGCATGATAATGTAAAAAATAAACAATGTAATATGCTAGGATGATATATGC
>NW_006782724.1:1815217-1835403 GCF_000442215.2 Lipotes vexillifer | reverse complement strand
GGGAAAGAGGATGTGGGGCAAAGGATGGGAGTTGGCTGTGATTTCACATGCATTGTTCCGGTTGAGAAGGTGATGGTTGAGCTAAGACTTGAAGAAGGTAGAAGAGTTACTCAGGTCACTGAGGGAAGAGGCCTCCTGAGAGAGGTAATAGCTTGTGCAAAGGCCTTGAAAACACATGCATGACTACCCTATAAGTTTATTGTGAGGGTTAAAAAAACCCAAGGTCATCGAAATCCTTGTGGTAGAACTGGAGATGCGCTGCCCAGTTCCTTTTTCAAGGAAGGACTTGCTGCCCACGGTGGAGAGTGGTTGGCAGGCAGACTCCAGCTGTGCACTCTTTTCAGCTACGGAGAGTCAGTGAGGGACCCAGTGATGGGCTCCCTGCCAGGCTGGCTGAGGTCTTATTGGGAGAAAGACCTCTCTTCCCTCAGTCCCATCCTGCTTCCTTCCTTTCCTTTCACGGGTTTTGATCTTCCAGGGAACCCAATCTGCGACAGCATCAAATTAAGCTTATTATGAATTATTACAACATGGATTAGCTCTAAAAATCCATAACTTTTAGGAGGAAGAATTACATGGTAGGAAGATCATAGACTGAATCACAGCTCTCGTCATTAACTAACTGTGCTCTTTGACAAGTTTCTTAAACTCTTTAATCCTTAATTGCCTCACTGGGAAAATTGGACTAATAATTCCAACTCCCTTGATTTTTGTGTGAATTCAATTATATGATAAATATATAAAGTTCTATGAGTGTCTTGCACACAATTATTTGCCACAGTATAATCATTCATGTACTCTTCCCATGATACTAGCCTATGTATATGCTGTGGTTAATTTTTTGAACTTTTTATTATGTATAACATACATGATGAAAAAACACAAATCCATAAAGGAATTTTACAAGGTAAACAGATCCATTTCACCAGAATCCAGACCAGTATCCAGTCCAAGAGAACATTACTCAGGCTTCAGTAGCCAACGTCAGGTCTCCTAGGCACTGGCTCAGCAAAGGTAATACCAGGGATTAATTCCCCCATTTTTGACTTGTGTAAAAATGGAATCAAACAATATGTGTTCTTTTGTGTCTGCCTTCTTTTGCTTAGGCTATGTTTGTTAGATTCACCCACATTATTATATATAGTTGTATACATTTATTTTGTGGTTCAAAACCTGAGACGATTCCTGGGTGAAATCTGCACTTGACCCCCATACATAGAGGGTAAGGAGAACTAAAAAAAGAAGCAGGTCACCCCAGATTGGTAGGTGTCAGCTTTAATAAGCAAGGGAAATTGTATACGAGGCTTGTCTTTGTGGCTACAAAGTAAGTATATATCTGCATCCATCTGTCAGAGTCTTAAAAATTTATATAGAGACCTTAACTGGGTTCAGATACATATTCAATTCAGATGGTCTCAACAACACCTAACTTTCCCAAGGCTATGTCCTAGAAATAGCTCCTAGTGTGGGAATGGTGGGTAGAAAGTACATTCCAAGGGTGGGGAGGGGGTGAGGAGTCTCTGATTGCCTGGATCCAGCTCACAGGTCAACCAGTCATGTCCTCTTGATGACATCCTCCAACCTTTTCATTACTGTGTAATACTCCACCTTGGGAATGTCCTACCGTTTATTTGTGCCTGTTTTGCTGATAAGCATTTGAGGCTATTGCAAGCATTGCTGTAATCAATATTCTTATGCTAATCCTTTTTGGAGAGTGAATGTATGCATTTCTCCAGGGTATTTTCTACAAGTGAAACTGCTGAATTATAAAGTAGGTATATGCCTAGTAGATGTGACCAAACAGTTTTCTAAACTCAGTATGTCAATTTGCCCTCCTGTGTGAGTGTATGCAATTTCTGGTTTCTCTGAATTCTTGCCAACCCTGGACAGTGTTAAAAATTTTTTAGTTATTCTGGTGGGGGTGTACTGGTTTATTTATTTATATTGTGGTTTTAATTTGCATTTCCTGAAGATTAATGAAGTTAATCAACTATCTATCTATGTATTTATATTAAAAAATTTTAATTTATTTATAACATCTTTTTTTTTTTTTTTTTTGCGATATGTGGGCTTCCCACTGTTGTGGCCTCTCCCACTGCAGAGCACAGGCTCTGGACGCGCAGGCCCAGCGGCCATGGCTCACGGGCCCAGCCACTCCGTGGCATGTGGGATCTTCCCGGACCGGGGCACGAACCCGTGTCCCCTGCATCAGCAGGCGGACTCTCTACCACTGCGCCACCCGGGAAGCCTTTAACATCTTTATTGGAGAATAATTGCTTTACAATGGTGTGTTAGTTTCTGCTTTATAACAAAGTGAATCAGTTATACATATACATATGTTCCCATATCTCTTCCCTCTTGCACCTCCTAACATCTTTATTGGAGTATAATTGCTTTACAATGGTGTGTTAGTTTCTGCTTTATAACAAAGTGAATCAGTTATACATATACATATGTTCCCATATCTCTTCCCTCTTGCACCTCCCTCCCTCCCACCCTCCCTATCCCACCCCTCTAGGTGGTCATAAAGCACCGAGCTGATCTCGCTGTGCTATGCAGCTGCTTCCCACTAGCTACCTATTTTACGTTTGGTAGTGTATTGTACGTTTGGTACAGTCCATGCCTCTCTCTCACTTTGTCACAGCTTACCCTTCTCCCTCCTCATATCCTCAAGTCCATTCTCTAGTAGGTCTGTGTCTTTATTCCCGTCTTACCTCTAGGTTCTTCCTGACCTTTTTTTTTTCTTAGATTCCATATATATGTGTTAGCATACAGTATTTGTTTTTCTCTTTCTGACTTACTTCACTCTGTATGACAGACTCTAGGTCCATCCACCTCACTACAAATAACTCAATTTCGTTTCTTTTTATGGCTGAGTAATATTCCATTTTATATATGTGCCACATCTTCTTTATCCATTCATCCGATGATGGACACTTAGGTTGCTTCCATCTCCTGGCTATTGTAAATAGAGCTGCAATGAACATTTTGGTACATGACTCTTTTTAAATTATGGTTTTCTCAGGGTATATGCCCAGTAGTGGGATTGCTGGGTCATATGGTAGTTCTATTTGTAGTTTTTTAAGGAACCTCCATACTGTTCTCCACAGTGGCTGTATCAATTTATATTCCCACCAACAGTGAAAGAGGGTTCCCTTTTCTCCACACCCTCTCCAGCGTTTATTTTGATGATGGCCATTCTGACTGGTGTGAGATGATATCTCATTGTAGTTTTGATTTGCATTTCTCTAATGATTAATGATGTTGAGCCTTCTCTCATGTGTTTGTTGGCAGTCTGTATATCTTCTTTGGAGAAATGTATATTTAGGTCTTCTGCCCATTTTTGAATTGGGTTGTTTGTTTTTTTGGTATTGAGCTGCATGAGCTGCTTGTAAATTTTGGAGATTAATCCTTTGTCAGTTGATTCATTTGCAAATATTTTCTCCCATTCTGAGGGTTGTCTTTTGGTCTTGTTTATGGTTTCCTTTGCTGTGCAAAAGCTTTTTATTTTTTTTTATTATACTTGACATACATTATGTTATTTTTCAGATGTGCTACATAGTGATTTGACATTTGCATGTATTATGAAATGATCACCACGATAAGGCTAGTAACACCTGTCCCTATACAAAGTTATTACAATATTATTGACCATATTCGTTGTGCTGTATATTACCTCCCTGTGCCTTATTTATTTAATAACTGGAGGTTTGCATTTCTTAATTTCCTTTGCCTATTTTGCCCACCCCTCCCCACCCCATGGCAACCCCCTGTTTATCCTCTGTATCTATGAGTCTGTTTTTGTTTTGTTTTGTTCATTTTGTTTTTCTACATATAAGTGAGATCATATGGTATTTGTCTTTCTCCTTCTGATTTATTTCACTTAGCATAATACCTTCTACATCTATCCATGTTGTCACAAATGACAAGATTTCATTTTTTAATGGCTGAATAATACTCCATTTTATTTACATACCACATCTTCTTTATCCATTCATATATTGATGAACACATAGGTCGCTTCCATTATCTTGGCTACTGTAAATAATACTGCAATAAACATTGGAGTGAATATATATTTTTTAAAAAATTAATTAATTTTTGTCTGTGTTGGGTCTTTGTTTCTGTGCTTGGGCTTTCTCTAGTTGCAGAGAGCAGGGTCTACTCTTCCTTGCGGTGCGCAGGCTTCTCATTGTGGTGGCTTCTCTTGTTGTGGAGCACAGGCTCTAGGCATGCAGCCTTCAGTAGTTGTGGCACGCAGGCTCAGTAGTTGTGGCTCGTGAGCTCTAGAGCTCAGGATCAGTAGCTGTGGCACACGGGCTTAGTTGCTCCAGGGCATGTGGGACCTTCCCAGACCAGGGCTCAAACCCATGTTCCCTGCATTGGCAGGCGGATTCTTAACCCTTGTGCCACCAGGGAAGTCCCATGAATATATCTTTTTGAATTAGTATTTTTATTTTCTTTAGGTATACCTAAAAGTGAAATTTCTGGATCATATATGAATATGGATCTCCACATCCTTGCCAACATGTGCTATTTGTTTTCTTTTTTAAAAAAATTTATTTTATTTGTTTATTTTTGGCTGCATTGGGTCTTCGTTGCTGCGTGCAGGCTTTCTCTATTGCAGTGAGTGGGGGCTACTCTTTGTTGCAGTGCACGGGCTTCTCATTGTGGTGGCTTCTCTTGTTGTGGAGCACGGGCTCTAGGCATGTGGGCTTCAGTAGTTGTGGCACATGGACTCTAGAGCGCAGGCTCAGTAGTTGTGGTGCACAGGCTTAGTTGCTCCGTAGCATGTGGGATCTTCCTGGACCAGGGCTCAAACCCATGTCGCCTACATTGGCAGGTGGATTCTTAACCACTGCACCACCAGGGAAGCCCTATTAGTTGTATTTTGATTATATTACAAAGCTACAGTAATCAAAACAGTATGATACTGGCACAAAAACAGACATATAGAGAGCCCAGAAATAAACTCAGACTTATATGGTCAATTAAACTATGTCAAAGGAAGCAAGAATATTCAATGGGGAAAAGATTGCCTCTTTAATAAATGATGTTGGAAAAACTGGACAGCTACATAAAAAGAATCAAACTGGACTACTTTCTCTCACCAAATACAAAAACAAATTCAAAATGTAACACTTGAATGTAAGACCTGAAAGCATAACACTTTTAGAAGAATACATAGGCAGTATGCTCTTTGACATCAGTCTTTTTATTTTGTTTGCCTTGCCTGAGGAGACAGGCAATATGTATTGCCTGTTATTGGTGAGACAATATATATTGCCTGTCTTCTCAGGCAAAGGAAACAAAATAAAAATATAAACAAATTGGACCACATCGAACTTAAAATATTTTTATCTGGTAGGAAACTATCAATGAAATGAAAAGACAGGCTTCTGAATGGGAGAAGATATTTGCAAAGGATATATCTGATAAAGGGTTAATATCCAAAATATACAAAGAACTCATAAAACACAATATCAAAAAAACAACCCAATTAAAAAATGGGCAGAGGTCCTGAATAGATATTTTTCCAAAGAAACCATACAGATGGCTAATAGGCACATGAAAAGATGCTCAACATCACAAATTTACAGGGAAATGCAAATCAAAACCACAATTAGATACCACCTCACACCTGTCAGAATGGCTATCATGAAGTTAAACAACTTTAATATACATATTGACCATTTATATCCTCTTTTATAAAGTTTTCATTTAATTCATTTGTCCATTTTTCCCCCTGTCATATATGTTGTCTTTCTCTTAATGTTTTTAGGAGTTCATATTCTGGATATAAGTCCTCTATTTAATATATAGGTTAGAAACAACTTCTCCTTTATGGTTTGCCTCCTTTTTTCCTTAAGTGTGTCTTTTGTTAAATACAAGTTCTGAATCTTAATTTAATACATTTTAGCATCTTTGTTAAGTGACTTTTATGTCTTTATGTCTTATTTAAGAATTCTTTCCTTATGCTAATGTCATGAACTGTTTTTCTATATTTCCTTCTTAAAACATTTTACTTTTCACATTTAGATCTTTAATCCATCTGAAATTGCTGTAATGTTAATTAGGGGTCAAAGCACTTAAAATATGCATATCCAACTGACCCACTTAATGAAAAACCTTTCCTTCTCCCACTGCACTGCAAAACCACCTTTGTCATACATAAATCAATCATTCATATACATGTAGGTTATGTTTTTTGATTGATCTCTTCCAATTTTCCATTTGTCTCTCTTTGTACCAATAACACGTTATATTGTGTAATATATTTGGAATTGTAAATCTTTCAGTTTTTATTTTATTTCTTTTTGAAAATTTGCCTTGGCTATTCCTGGCCCGCTGCATTTCCATACAAATTAAATGACAACAATAAGAACCAAAACAAAAGCTGCTGGGATTTTGATTGAGATTGAATGAAATCTATAGAGTATTTGGAGAATACTTACATTTCTGAAATATTGAGTATTTTATTCCATAAGTATGCTCTATCTCTCTAGACATTTAGTCCTTTAGTTTCACTTAATAACGTTTTCTAGTTTTCTGTGTAGCAGTCTTGCACATTTTAAAAATTTGATTTATACTTGAGTATTTGATATTTTTGGTGCAAAGATAAATAATATCAGTTTTTAAAATGCAATTTCCTATTTCTTCATTGTTGGTTCATAGAAACACAACTAATGTATATATTGATTTTATGTTCAGTGAACTGGAATAATCAGTTATTAATTCTAATAGACTGCCTGTGTATTTTTTAGATTTCTAGCTACATAATCATATCTTCCGCAAACAATAAAAGTTCTCTTTCTTCTTTTCCAGTTCAAATCCCTTTTAATGAGTTTTTTCATATTTCATTTCACTGGCATGTACTTTCAGCACATTGTTGAATTTAAATAGTATCCTTAAATTAAGCGAACATCCTTCATTCTCTCCCAATCTCATGGAGGAAGAATTATTTCACTGCTAAAAGTGATGTTTCTATAGGAGTTTTGGTAGCTACTTATCAGATTAAGGAAGGTCTCCTCTATTTCTATTTTGCTCAGAGTTTTGATCATGAAGGGGGTGTTGAATTCAATTAAATGCATAATATATTTTATTCTTTATTCTATTGATGGTCAAAAAATTATTCATTTCATCCAAATTACAATCTTTATTGGTATAAAATTACTTACAATATAACTTGCAGACTCTCCAGAATTTGTAATGATTTCTCTTTTTTAATTCCTGATATTGGTAATCTGTGTTTTCTCTACCCTTAATTTGACATGCCTTGCTATGACTCCATCAATTTTATTAGTATTTTCAAAAAACCAACTTTTGGCTTTGTTGATTTTTTATATTGCATGCTTTTAAAAATTTTCATTAATTCGTGTTTGCATTTTTGATATTTCTAAAATTTACTTTCTTAATTTACTTGTTTTGTTTTATTTTCTTAAAATAAAAGCTTCAGTCATTTATTTTTAGACTTTTTTCTTTTCTAATGCATACATTTCTCTTTGGACATGGCTTTAGCTGCATCTCACAAGTTTTGATATGATGTGTCTTCATTATCATTCTGTTCAAAATAGTTTCTAATTTCTTTTCTGATTTCTGCTTTGACTTGTGGATTAATTAGAGGTGTGCACTTTAATTCTTAGAAATTAGAGATTTTATAATTGTTTTTGTTATTGAATTCCTAGCTCACTTCTACTGTGGTCAGAAAGTATACTCACGATGATTTGACTCCTTTGATATTTGTTGATGCTTTTTTTATGTCAGCATGTGGTTAGTTTTGATAAATATTCCACACACCTGTGAAGAGATAAGAGTGCTACTGTTGAGTGCACTATTTTATATGTGCTAGTTAGATCAACTTTGTTAAATTTGTTGTTTAGATTGGTTATATTCTTCTAATCTTTTAATTTTTTTCCTACTAGTTATGGAGAAAATTATGTTAATGTCTTTTGTGGATTAACCCATTTCTCCTTTTAATTCAATGATGCCTGCTTTGCTTATTTTGAAGATATGTTATTGGGAACATATAATTTAATAATCTGATATCTTCTTGTTGGACTGACTTTTAATCATTTAGAAATATCCTTTTAACTTTAATCTCTAACAACGTTTCTTGCCTTCAGGCTTACTTTGTCTGGTATTAGTTTATCTAAACCAGCTAAAACAATTTTTTTGTTCACTTTTGTGAGGTGTTGTATATTTTCTTCAGTTTTTACTTTAGTCTTTCTATGTTGTTATATTTAAAGTGCACCTTGCAAACTACCATATAGTTCATTTCTATTCAGCCTAACACTTAATCTCTGATTTTTAAGCTTAACATTATTTAGCTCATATGCATTTAATGTAATAAAGACCGTCTATCATCTTATTATTCCTTTACTCTTTAGCTCATCTCTTTTATGATCCTGTTCCTCTTCTTTCTTGACCTCATTTAGTGTAATCAAAACATTCAAAATGTTTTGATTATTTTACTTTTTTTCCTTCTAATAACTTGTTAAATGGATATTTAAAAACTTTTATTTGTACTTTTTTCTGGCTACTCTGGAGATTTCAATGTGCATCCTTGTCATATTATAAACTAATTCCAATTTTTATTTCAAACATTCCCCACTAGTTCTAAAACATTGGCGTTCTTTAATTCTATTTAAACTCCTCACAGCATTTGCATTACTTTGACACATAATGTCTCATAAAAATATATTTAATCTGTAAGTCATTACAGATATTGTTTTTTATAGGCAATATTTCTTTTAATTTAGTCACATATTTACCCTTTCTGGTCTGCTTCATTCTTTCCTGGTTTTGTTTTGTTGGTCTAGGGAAATCTTTCTTTTGAAGAACCCCCTGCCACCACGTTTAGTTGTCTGTTGGCAGTAAATACTCTCATTAAACAGAAAGGTGTAAACCATATTTCTTTAATGTTTAAAGAATATTTTGGTGTGTTCAGAGTTATAGGTTAGCATTTATTTTCATTCAACACTTAGACGTCATTGCATTGTCTTCTCTTTGGAGACATTTTTATTGTTGAGAAGTTGATTACTGTTGAAAGTAATCTGTCAGTCTTATTGCTGTTCTTTGAAGATTATTGTCTGCTTTAAAGATTTTACTCTTTTAATTAAGTGCTTAGCAGTTTTACCAAGATGAGCCTACATATGTTTTCTTTGTATTTATCCTACTAGGAGCTTGCTGAGCTTTGTGATTTTGTATGTTTCTTTTATATGATTTTAAAAATTGCTTGGTTATTATTTCTACAGTAATTGTTTTACCCTTTTCCTTTCTCAATTCTTTTTTATACTCTAATTTTATAAATATTATATTTTCTACTCTGCCCACATGTCCTGTAGGCTCTCTTCCATTATCATTAATTTCTCGCTGTGTTTCAGTTTTGATTTTTTTAATTTGTTTTGAGTTTACTCAAAATGTATCCTGCTGTGTTCAAACTGCTATTGAACCTATATTTTGAGCTCCTAATTTTAGATATATTTTAAGTTATGGAATTCCCATTGTTACTTTTTTTTATAACTTCTGATTCTTCCTCATAATCCTTCATCTTTCATCATTTTTTCCATCATTTCCTCTACTTTCTTGAACTCTGAAGTTATTCTTTTCAGCTTGTTCCAACACTGGCCAATGTGTGGGTCTGCTTCTAGTGTATGACTTTTCTCAAAATTGTCCCTTAGCATATCAGTGCTCTGGGTCACTTATAAATAAGACTAAATGATCTCTGTGAAGCTATAATGGCTCTTAAATGTTTTATTCTTCACAACTCAATAAGTGCTGTCTGGTTCAAGTTATTGCACACCTATCCTTCAAGGAATTGCCAGGGACTGAGGCACCTACAGAAACACATCTTGGCCTTTGTAGAGATTATAATCAAATTAACAAGAGAAGACAACATACATAAAATAATTTCGAATGATTAAGTGTTAAATTGTGTGATAGTAACCATAAGAGTAATAGTTCAGCAAAAAGAGGCATTTGTTTGGACTGCAGTAACAGCAGCGATTGCAGGAGTAGTCTGGAGAGAGAACCCAATTCTTACATAATATCTGGCAATATAACTTACGCAGAACTGTACTGAGAGTAAATTGTCCCTTTTCAAAATCCAGAATAGATCTCTTTTTATCGCAAGAGAATAGTTGGGCTTCCATGGTGGTGCAGTGGTTGAGAGTCTGCCTGCAGGTACAGGGGACACGCACTCGTGCCCCAGTCTGGGAAGATCCCCCATGCCTCGGAGTGGCTAGGCCCGGGAGCCATGGCTGCTGAGCCTGCGGGTCCGGAGCCTGTGCTCCACAACAGGAGAGGCCACAACAGTGAGAGGCCCGCGTACCGCAAAAAAAAAAAAAAAAGATAACAGTTGCTGATGACATTAGGTTCTTAAACATTCTAATAAATATTTCTGACTTTTAGACTGCTAATCTAAAATTTGATGTTAATATTGATGTTAAGTTTGAATCCATATTGGGGTTCCAGCCGCCTCTGGTTCTATCTCTTTTTCCATGCCTGTCACTAGCTCTTTGTCTTCATGTGTCTGCTTTTTTAGAACTAGAATGTGATTAAATTAATTAGTTTAAAAATACACTGTGTGTCATGCTGTGAATATTGGGTTTAAATACAATTGCAGTAGGTTGCACTAATTAATTGATTTTTATTTTACAAGATTAGAGTTAAGGATGCTTGAACATAATATGTAAATTTATGCAGAAAGTGTAAATCAGTATTTTGATTCAAGCATCCTGTCCCAAAGGAAAAAAAATGAATGTAAAAAATATGATGTAAGCTGGATTTATTTATCCTATGGGTTGAGTGATTACCTAAGCAATACTAAATGGGGGCTGGGTTGGGTGGGGCTGATGTGTAGGGGAGATGAACTTAGAAACCTAGAACTGAGAAAATTCAAAGTTAACTTATTTCAATATTCATATAGTTCAAATGATTAAAGGTAGGGGAAAAGGTATTCATCAATGAAAGCTTTTCTGAGTTGGCTTTGAAGAACCTGTATTTATACCTAAACTGGTAGTTCCTCTTTCTATTGCTTTGTATCCCTTTGCTCAGCCAGCATTTAATAAGCCGCTATAGTATACCTTGTACTTGTGATAAGATTAGAGATAGGTAAACTAACAGAACACAATCTTTCTTCTTGAGGTTCTCCCAACTTGGGAGGTATACATGTGCACATAATTATTTTGTATTATGATAATAAAGCTAATTAATCCCAGGGTTGCTGACAGTTCTGGTTTGAAGTGATACTTTATCCATTCCTAGAAATAATGCTAGTAATCAAGAGGGATCTCTACTTGATTAGCTAAGAATACATTCAGTGATAAGTAACAGAAAACCCACTACAGTAGGAGTTTTCTCACACTACAGAAACATTCTAAAGCAGTGGTCAATGGCATTAAGTCAGTGGCTCAATAAGTAGTATCAATAGTTAATAATAAGTCAGTGCTTAAATCCCTAAGGTTTTTGATTTCCTTGGTTTTTACCTTCATGGTCCAAGATGGCTGCTCCAGCCTCAGCCACCAATTCTGCTTCAAGGCAGAAGGAATGAAAGAAGGAGAAAGGGGAAAAGAGCTTTATCTTTAATAATTTTGCTTTTGTATTCAGGAGTAGAGGCCCTTCTCTCTTGGTTAGACTTCCCATTACATCTATTTGTCAGGCCCAGGACACATTATCAAGTTTAAAACAATCACAGGCCAAGAACAATGCTAGTGCAGAAACTGATGATCAGATCATGATTTGTGCCTTGGGACTGGTGTAGATACTCTTTCAGATAAAGATCTCCCTTAACCTGCTATCTAAACTTTTTTTTTTTTTAAATCAGGAAAAAGAGGGATAGTAATGACTTTTATATAAGAAAATGTTATGGTTACCAGGCGATAAGGGAGGGGAGGGATAAGTTGGGAGATTGGGATTGACATACACACACTACTATATATAAAATAGATAACTAATTGGAACCTGCTATATAACACAGGGAACTCTACTCAATACTCTGTAATGGTCTATATGGGCAAAGAATCTAAAAAAGAGTGGATATACGTATATGGATAACTGATTCACATTGCTGTACACCAGAAACTAACACAACATTGTAAATCAACTATACTCCAATAAAAATTTAAAAAAATAATAATAATAACAAATAAAATGACTGTGTTTTCCACAACGTTCACCCTTTAAAGAATATTAATAGAAGTAGCTTTATAACCCACAGCAACATTTCTGAAGACTCCCTTTCATCATTTTTCCTGTTCTTCGGCCTCCTCAGGATCACACGGTTGCTCCAAAGCCTCTCTCTTTGTCCCTCACTCTCAGATTCCCATCAAAACCCAACCCTCTCTTTGCTGACACCCAGCGCTGCTCTCCTTGGCAAGTCCCCAAATTCCCTTCCTCCCTCTCACCTACTCAGCCATACTGATATCTTCTATTCACATCATCTTTTCTTCCACTAGATAATTCTACAACTGTTTCCTTCTCAGAAGCCTTATTTGATGTTCCCAACTGAGCAAGGACCACAGAGAAATATAATCAGCTCCTAAACTCTTGACTGCCTTCCTCAAGAAATTCAACCTGTCACTTAAATTCTGCACTATAAAAGGATGATCGAACAACTGATCAGAAGGTATCTTTTTTCTTCAGAAAGGGAGACGAACAAGAGGGAAAGGGAGAGGAAAAGCAAGGGATACTTATATATAAATAATTTTGTTCTGGTTTCGTGATAAATTCTGTAACAGATGTTTGCATGAATATTAATTAGTCAGCACAGAGAATAAAATGATACATTGAGAGAATGGATGACAGACTCTTTTGGAGTTAAGAAATAAAATGGGTTCCAGGGAATATGGCAAAGGAGGAGGTAAGGTTCAGTCAAGTCTGGAACAAAATTATGGGATAAAATATGGAAAGATAATTTGCATACTACTTTCCTCTCCAAATTTATTTTCCCTTCCTTTTTTATTTTATCTTTTATTTCAACCACTCAGGATTTCCAACTTTGTTTTCTGATTAATCTGACTCAGTCTATACACTTTTTTCTCACACACACAAAAATAGACTTAATAAAGCTACCTCTGCTCATTTCACCTCTCCCTATACCAGTTCTTAATGGGATCTTTTTACATCAAAGGGCTTTGTAGTAAAAGGCAGAATAATTGCATAATTTGCCTGTGTTTCCTGTATTCCACACTTTGAAATACACCCCCTCTTAATCAGTGAAGTGTATGCATTTAATATTGGCTCTGTGAAGGTATGATGTCTTCATGGCTACCTGGTTTATAACCCTTCCAGTGAAGGTGTCGATTTTGTAGGAATTTCTGACTGAGTTTTGTTAGAATCTGACTTCAATGATGGTACAAGAAGTCTTCAATGAGGACTTAATTAATTTATTCATGCATGCAGTCATCTAACGAGTATTGAAGAGTTCTAACAAATATATTGAATTTGTTGGACTCAATATAGAGACAGCAGAAGACATTTTCCCCATGGCCCCTTCCAACCCCATCTGTAGACTAGAGATTTCCTGCTCCATGAATGAAATGTCAGGGAGGTCACACAGATCTTCTCATCATGCTGAGATTTTTAAAAAAGCCTCTGATTATCTTTTTTTTTTTTAATTTTTATTGCGGTACGCGGGCCTCTCACTGTTGTGGCCTCTCTCGTTGCGGAGCACAGGCTCTGGACGCGCAGGCTCAGCAGCCATGGCTCATGGGCCCAGCCGCTGCGCGGCATGTGGGATATTCCCAGACTGGGGCACGAACCCGTGTCCCCTGCGTCGGCAGGCGGACTCTCAACCACTGCGCCACCAGGGAAGCCCCTGATTATCTTTTGAACCAAGAACAACATCCTAGAGATCAATGTGTTTGGTTCAATGTCATAATTAAAACTCTGAAAGCTAATACGATTTTCTCTCTTGCCTCAGTTTAATACTATTTCGGCCTGGAAACCTGTAACGTTAACGTTTGCTTGCCTTAGTTCCTGGTGGCACCCAGAGGAGAGTTGTGGGTAGAGGATAGCAGAGGAATCGCATACTCACGCCTTGGGCTTCTTTGGCCTTTGTGTGTTTCCCAAGATTTCTTTGATGAGTAGCTTTAATTGAAAGTCTCCAAAACGTGGCTTATACTTGTCTTCTGGTTTGCCATTTATCACACCCTACCTCCATCTACCTCCTTTCCTTTTCGGGGTGTCAAAGGCCCTCTAAAATTCTATTGGCTCTTGGGAAAAAACTTAATGAACCTCCTTGTCTTGCCATCGGCGAAAGTGCAGTTTGCTCCTAGTTTAGCCCTCTAATTCTCTCCTCTTTGGCCAGGCAGGTGACTGTGGCAATGCGTCATCTGTTTGGTAATTATCAGGCATGTGTCAGATGCCACACCTCAGGACCTTCCAAACTCCAGAGGACACATACACATAACACACTCTTTAGATGGTTCCCTTAAAGCTCCTCTCTTTCTCTTGAGATGAAAGTGAAGCACCTCCTCCACGGTCCCCACAACTCACTCCAAAGAATGGATGCCCTCCTGGCAGAGGCTGGAGGTCTTTGACCTGGTGGGGAGTGCTGCGTAGATGAGGACCATGGTCAAATGCCGCAAGCATGGTTTGCCCGAGAAGCCTGGCACTGTGTACTGGAACACGGCAGCTCTTGTCACTTACTGTTTTGGTCTAAGCATGCAGGGTCTCAGACTAATCTGAATTGCGCTTTGACACCCTCTTTGTTTATGTCTATATGTTAGGAACTATGTCTGACATTGGAGCCTTCCTTTTAAGGGGTTCAATCAGATATCTCAAGAGATAATAAAAATACAAGTCAGAAAGGACTGAATTGTGGGGGACTGG
This sequence comes from Lipotes vexillifer, assembly GCF_000442215.2. Classification (NCBI taxonomy): domain Eukaryota; kingdom Metazoa; phylum Chordata; class Mammalia; order Artiodactyla; family Lipotidae; genus Lipotes; species Lipotes vexillifer. The sequence goes on along the minus strand of NW_006782724.1, from coordinate 1,820,571 downwards.
ACACTTCTCAGGGGCAGTCCTTGACCATGGGGGATGGAAGCCAACAGATACATGTTACACTTCTCCTGTGGGAGACAGTCCGCAGCCCTCCTACCCCCCGGAGGGCCCATGGGATGAGCATTCTGCACCTGTGCTGTAGGAAACTTGATTACACATCCATATATGGGTCTACTGTCCTTCCCAGCTTCATTCCCCAGACCCTCAAAGAAAACACATGCACTTAAGCCTTTGTGGCAGGCTCTGATATCAGAGAGACCTAGGCTGAGACAAGTACAGAGAAGAGAGAGTAGAGGAAGAACAACTAGCTTTAGAAACTGAGGTATTACTTGGAAATAATTAAATGGCATAATGAGTACTCTTTGTATACAGATTCACTAATGAGTTAACTTGTTAATAATTCTGGAAATAATGTGCACAGGACTGGCTACCTAATCTGTGAGGTCAGTGAAAAATGAAAATGGGGGGCCCCTTTTATGAGAATTATTAAAAATTCATTCCAAGTTGGTGACAACAGAGCCTTAAACCAAGTATGGGCTCCTTTAACTGCCGAGCCCTGTGCAGTCACACTGGTCGCACGCTCTTGAAACTGGCCCTGAATGCCTACATGGGTTTTCATTATAACTCCTAATCCAACTCACTAGGGACTAGTAAAACATGTATAATTACCTCTTCCTTATTGTTCTACTGGACCTGACCGTATTGTACTTTTAGTAAACTCCATTCTGTCTTCCCTGGATGGGCTGCAATATACTTTTGTGCAGGCTGCAGCAAAGCATTGTTTAGAGAAACTCAGACTCCCTGCCCTACTCAGTGGCCAGAAACTTCCACCGCTGTTTTTCTTTCCAAGATCACTACCCTTACAACTGTCTTTTGAGTGTCTGCTAAATCCAAGTCCCTAGGCTAGGCACAGGGATAAAAAGATTCCTGCACTCAAGAGCTTACAGACGAGTAAAGAAAACGGCTAAATAATCAGAGAATTATAAGACGTACTTAGACAGAAGCACAAGGGAGCAACCTAACCTATCTTTCTGGGTTAATTTTCTGTTCTCCACTTCACCAAAACTATGATTCATAAGGAATAAATCCGAGATTGGGCTCCAGGATCTCAATCACTTTTCGCCCTTTGCCTTTTTCTTGTACATTGTACAGCAGCATCTAATTTCAACAATAAAGTTATACTTAGGGTCTACATTTTTCTACAAACACATCCTCGGTTTCACCCTTGTGAGAAGTTCACTCATCTAGACCCCAGTGCTCAAATAATTTCATAGAGCCCTCTTTTAAAGAAATTCTAATTTTTGTAAATTAAGGCAAGAAAGATATCTTGTTAGAATACTTAGTACCATGCTGTATCTTACCTGTGATTCCTTAGGAAATACTGATTTATCACAGAGTATGTGGCTATCTCTGGGCTAAACTTGGGTAAAAAATTCTTTTTTTAATAAAATCTCTATAATTTCCTTGGAAATTATAAAATTATAAAAATATATAATTGAAATATTTAAATATAAAAATAATATAGAACAAGTTGTCATCAAATTAGTAGTATATATGAAAACTGTAGTTAGAATTCAAACTATGAGTAAGTGCTTACAGGCTTCTAGAGTAGGGGAAATACCCATTATTAGTTAGACATGAGGGCTATAACTTTACTTATGTTTTACAAAGAAACTCCACATGGCCTTTTCTTAGACAGTCAATTCATTTCAGATGAGGGCGTTAGTTGGATGTGACAAATAAAACAAACCCGAGGTTAATAATGTTTAGTACTGAGGTTTTAGTTAGGTTTCAATATTTTAAATTCAATCTCTGTCTTGTCATTTTCCGGTCCGTTGGGTAACAGCATGTAGGAAACAAGAAAGCTTTTTTTTTTTTTAAACCAAGACTAGTGACCCAAGGTGTTATTGTGATGAGTAAACTCTTGTTTTGTATGGGGAAAATGCACTTCACAGCCCACAAATCCATTTACTTAGGATACTGTCTCCTGGTAGAATTCTACAGTTTCAAATCACTGATATGTAGGTGCTTCTACTGTCCAGTGGGGGATCCACAGCTAAATGATAACTTATCTTGTTGAAATTGTTTTTGTACCCATTCACTAAAACTTGTAGTGAATAATTACTTAACTAGTTCACTTGCTACAGTTCTTTTGGAAGATTTAATTGGTTATTTGATGCCTGAAGGACTTTTGGAAAGACGTAAAAGACCCAAAAAGATTCAGAAGAAAAGGCTATTTTATGTTTGTTGGTTGAGTTTGGGTGGAATCAAACCCTTTTTTGCTTCCATTTCTGTGCATCTAGTTTGTTAGTGCGAGAGATACATAACACTTCTAAAAGCACTGTCCAATTACCACCTGATTGGAAATGTAAAATTAATAAATACGAAAGAGTAGCAAACAATAAAAGATCATCTGTTTAAGTAATACAACTGATTTTTGTTAATCTTCCTCTCCTCAAAAGTAGTCCCCACATTGATAGCCAAGTTTTGTATATAAGTTCACCAGAATTCATTGATCAGTTGAGTCTGCAGTGGGAAGGGGCAATTTCCTGAAGGAAGGCATCTGAGAAGATGACCACAAGTAGATAGAAAGGACTGGGAAGAACTTCCAAGCTAAGGAAGTCACAGGAGCAAAGACTTGATCTGAAAGTGAGCAACTATGCGCTTACAATGGGAAGGAATAGCATGTGACTAGAGCAGAGACTGCTTATTTTAGATTCCCAGGAAGGAGGTCAAGGTGAAGGACAGATTAAGAAAGGCCAAGGGTCACAGTTAGATTGATTCATGGGTCTATGTGTTTATATCTTATGCATTGGAGGAGCATTGGGAGTTATTGAGCGCTAGAGTGGCCTGGTGATATCTTATTTTAGAAGAACTGTTTGGGCCACCTGATCTGATGGGAAAGATGTAGGTTGGGTAGCAGTCTTCAAAATGGGATATTAGTATCCTTGAGGTTCCATGGACACCTTTCAAGGGCATGGTTCTAAGGAAATCAATTTCTAAATTCTCAACTTTCATTTTTATTTTTCTGAAAATTGATCTGTGGTTGAGATGCCATGCAGGTTTTCACCATGACCCTTCTCCTATTTTTAAAACAAAACAGGTTTCCTCTTACTAGTCCAGAATCTCATTCTGGTGTACTGCTCTGGGGCGAAAAAACATCCTGCATGTCAAACAAGGAGACAATCTGAAATATAGTTGTTGATGTTAAGAAAGTGAGAGCCACTAATGAAGGACCTGGTAAGAAATCCTTTACAGGACAAGTGATTTCCAATGCATTTCTTCAACAAAATGTAAAGAACCTACCTAGGTTGACACTTGATTGATTATTAATTTTGATTTTGATTAGGTGTGTTTTTTACATAAAACTTGGAGGAAGTTTAAATAATTGAGTGATGTTACTACAGGAAAAAAGAAGGATTTTTATTCCCAACTAATAATTTATTTGAACAAGGCTGCCTAATACTTCCACAAATGAGTAAAAAGAATAGAATTGATATAGAACTGTGTCTTATTCTAGCAATAATTAATAAGTATTTACAGATACTGAAATAATTTTTAAAAAGTTTCATCTCTTTCATTTCTGGTAATATTTTACATTGTATGCTTACTAATTATTGATCAAAATATCAGATGTATTTATGTTGGTTTGATAAATTATATACTAATTATCAAAAGATTAATTTAATTAAAATATTTAGACTCTTAGTTGTCCTGGAAAATAGAAATATATGGATGGGTTACCAACACTAAACTTCATGCATAAAAATATGTCACATGAAGTTAAATTTTTACAGTGAAATGGAATAGAAATCTGAATTCAAGGAGAAAAAAATGGTGTAAAAAACAGTTGGGTCATGTACTTTTAAAATGGATATTGAAGGGTATCAAATTGATATGGTAATTTTCCACTGGATATATTTAAATGAGCTAGATAACAGTTTTTTTTAAACAAGTCAACACTTAACAATTTGCTAGAAATTACATCCTTTGCTTGAAGATATGTAGAGAAGTTTTAGATGGCAACTGAAAAACATGAGAGGGCTTCCCTGGTGGCGCAGTGGTTGAGAGTCCACCTGCTGATGCAGGGGACATGGGTTTGTGCCCCGGTCCAGGAAGATTCTTCCACATGCCACGGAGCGGCTAGGCCCGTGAGCCATAGCCACTGAGCCTGCATGTCCGGAGCCTGTGCTCTGCAGCAGGAGAGGCTACAACAGTGAGAGGCCCACGTACCGCAAAAAAAAAACAAAAACAAACACAAAAAACACATGAGAGAGCTGTATGCCTGTTAAAAATTATTTTTTGAAGTATGTGAGCAAGATATTTGGAAGGGCTTGTCCTAAAAATTCATTTGCATATTACACACATTGTTTTCACTCAGCTTGTATGTTTTCCATTATTAAAAATGTTATCTGAAAATGCTCATATTCACTTTTTGCACAAGATTTAGAAAACATCAATGATTGTACTGGGTGGCAACAGGTGAAGGAGGCCGATGGAGCTGCAGGTTACTACGTTGGATAGCAGGACAAGGAGAGGAGCTAGAGTGAGGGACACAAGGGGATTGTAATGACTATTTCTGTGCTTATTATTCAACACTTTCCATTTATTGTCCTTTTCAGTTATTTGTCACTCCATCATGTTTTTATCTTTTATCTCCCAAACTAAATGCTTTGCTTTTTGAGAACCTGCTCTTTGTCATATATATATATATATTTTTTTTCTTTTTTCTTTTTTTTCTAAACAATAGTCCCTGGCACACAATTGTATACAACATTTATTTATTTAAATCCCACCTCGTTTCAGGAAGAGTGCCAAAATTGGTGATTGATGGAGGGCTTAAAGAAGATGGTAGAGTCAAAACTAATACCCTGATCTTGAACAAACAAGCTGAGGATGATGATTGTATTATTAAAAAGAGAGAGGCACAGGATGGACAGCTTACTTGAATGTATTGAATTTGAAGTGAGCTTGAGGTCAGGGCTGCAGCTAACCTAACGAGACCTCTCAGTAAATTGAAAAGGTGCTTCCTTTGGGTCAGCTCCTTCTGAGTCAGTTAATTACACTTTTATTTGAATTTGAAAAGCACCTTTTCTTCAGGTACATGTAGGCCCACGTCAAGGCTCAAGTTTAGCAAGAAAAGTAATCTCTGCACCCCTGTGGATCAAGGGTCTTTGTACGGTGCACTGACTGCACAACTGTGCTTGCCCCTCTGCCTGAGACAGGTAATTAATAGTTAACTCCAATTTATCAATATATATTTGCTTTGTTCAAAACAAGAAAACTTTATTCTGGCCCCAAAGTATGTTAGGTTGTACAGTAATTTTAGATGGGATCGTGTGTAGGGATTTCCTGCT
>NW_006782724.1:1813471-1815058 GCF_000442215.2 Lipotes vexillifer | reverse complement strand
TGCTGAATTCTTGTTAACATCTGTGTTCAACTCAAGTAAATTCTAGTTGACAAGTGAGGGAACTTCATAGATATGCCTGCCTCCAAATAGATTCAGTATATATTTTATCACTGTGCCGCAAACTCCTTTTTTCCTTTCCTCTTGCTCTGCCTAAAATACACACCATCAAATCAAAACTGTTTTGATTTGACAAATGCTAGGGTATTACTTATGAAATGCCATGATTAAACAACACATATTTTCTCAGGAAAAGAAGGGTGATATCATAAATTAGTTTATTTATCTGTGAAAGGATTGTTCTTTAAGGAGTTTGATCCTGAGCAATGGAGAAAAGACATTTATCCATTTATCTGTTCATGCAGCCATCATTCTATATTTTATATTTTAGGCATTGTCATTGGTGTCAGAAAAAAAAATTTTTTCTTTCTTCTTAAGGCACTCAAGCCAGTGAAAGAGAAAGACATTTGCAGTAAAAATAGAATACAATATTTGTATGTCTTTCACAGAGGAATATGTACAAAGCATTGTAGCATGGAGTAAAATCTAGGAAAAGCCAATTCTGCTGGATGAGGAAGAATTTCATTAAAGAAAACACTATCTGTGTTTGTTATGGACTGAATGTTTGTGTCCCTCTCCCTGCTCCGAAAATTCATACATTGAAATCCTAATTCCCAATGCGATGGTATTTGGAGGTGGCTCTTTGGAGAGGTGATTAGGGTTAGATTATGCCATGAGAGTGAGGCCCTCACGATGGGGTCAGTGGCCTTACAGGAAGAGGAAGAGAGACCTCTCTCTCCACGTGCACTTACTGAGGAAAGGCCATGAGAAGATACAGTGAGGAGGTGGCCGTCTGCAAGCCAGGTAGAGAGCCCTCACCAGAACCCGACCATGCTGGCACCCTGATCTCAGACTTCCAGCCTCTAGAGCTGAGAGAAAATATATGTCTTTTGTCAGGAATAGAGACATAGACGCAGAGAATGGACTTGAGGACACGGGGAGGGGGAAGGGTAATCTGGGATGAAGTGAGAGGGTGGCATGGACATATATACACTACCCGGTGTAAAATAGATAGCTAGTGGGAAGCAGCTGCATAGCACAGGGAGATCAGCTTGGTGCTTTGCAACCACCTAGAGGGGTGGGATAGGGAGGGTGGGAGGGATACGCAAGAGTGAGGGGATATGGAGATATATGTATACATACAGCTGATTCACTTTGTTATACAGCAGAAACTAACACAACATTGTAAAGCAATTATACTCCAATAAAGATGTTAAAAAAATAAAATAAATGTCTTTTGTTTAAGCCACCCAATCTCTTGTATTTTCTTATAGCAGCCAGAGCTAAGACAGAGTTGAAGTTAAAGAATACAGAGGAGTTTTCTCATGGACTGTGTGCTGGTTTCTTCCCTCTGACCCTGTGGAGCTGCTCTCCACTCTTCCCCATCTTGCTCTCTGCTCCACAAACCCTTGATGGCCTACTTCTACAGGTGTCCCTTGTTTGTGCTCTAACTTTCCATTCGTGAGCCCTGGAAGGAGGTGTGAGGGAGGGCAGGGAATGAGGTTGTGGTATTTATTCCAAGGGCTTCCT
>NW_006782724.1:1800525-1813458 GCF_000442215.2 Lipotes vexillifer | reverse complement strand
TTTTTTTAACATCTTTATTGGGGTATAATTGCTTTACAATGGTGTGTTAGTTTCTGCTTGATAACAAAGTGAATCAGTTATACATGTACATATGTTCCCATATCTCTTCCCTCTTGCGTCTCCCTCCCTCCCACCCTCCCTATCCCACCCCTCCAGGGGGTCACAAAGCACCGAGCTGATCTCCCTGTGCTATGCGGGAGCTGTGACAAAGCGAGAGAGAGGCATGGACATACATACACTACCAAACGTAAGGTAGATAGCTAGTGGGAAGCTGCCTGTCTCTTAATTAAAGGTAGCTATTTCCCTTAAGGTGACAGATCTCCAGGATCCTCTCATTCTGGATTCGGGATACTGCTCCCTATCTTTGTTTCTTTGGGTATAGAGATGGTAACCTTCCCCACCCCATTGCTAGCCCCAGAGAACTGCATTACCTCTTCTGGTTTGTCTACACTCTGCCCCAATATTTGCAAATAGTCCTTTTATTAAGCCTAACTCCAAGCATCCTAATTTGAGTGCACTGTCTGTGGCCTGCTGGGACCCTAACTGATACAGACTGTAAATTGTGTGAGGATGTATCTAACTCACCCAGTAACTGTTAGCTACTTTTAATATTGCATTGCTATAATACCTTGAAATGTAAGAAATATTTTTTTCTTCCAATATTGCCTACTATCGCTTTGCCGTTCGCAATTAGAGCAGTTAAGCTGGTGATTTCATTGCTTCATGGAAAGATTTGTTACAGCCACAGGCAGAGAAAAAAAAACTTTGGGGTAGAAAATGAATAGACTCCAAAGGACTCAAGGCCTAGAAAAGACTCTGATTAGTCGGACTAGATAGAGTTAAGCAGAAGGATTCATGGGGTCTCAGCTGGTGGGTCCCTCAGAAGGGACATTGCACCTTCCCCCGGTTCCCACCACCAGAAGGGTTAAATCTTGGTGGGAGAGGGTGGGCAGAGCCTCTGCAGAGTACCTTGTGCATCCACATGCAGACACAGTTATACCCAGGGACGTGACAAGACCCCAGAGAAGAAATCACTATCTGGGGGATGTAGGCAGAAATACCAGACTGTCTCATAGTTTCAAGAGTGAGGCAGAAGTAGCAGAATAAATACTTGAGTGACCAAGAAGAGCATGGAACTATCATGGAGTTGCCCGATTGATGACCAAGGGCTAGATGAAGACAGTATAATTATCAGGGATGCAAGGACAGCCGATAAAGATCAGTGAACAGCCCCTTCCCGGCACTTTGGTGCAATGTGATTGTTTCAGAACTGACACAGCCCCAAGAGGATGGTAAAAGGGAGATGGATTCATGCCTTGATTGATAGTAAGTTTTCACTCCCCAGAAAAATGGAGGTCAAAAAAGAAAAATAATTTTAGTTATACTAAAATGTTTTATTTCTTGCTTGCCCAAGATTGTGGGCACTGAGTCATAGGTACTTTGCATTATTAATATTATTATTACTGTTATTAATGAGGTGAGCAGGGGCAGAGAATCCTCTAGGCAGAGGTAGTGTGCTCTAAGGTGAAGCAGTCTGAGAACGTGTAACCCTGTCAGGGAACTGCCAGCGTGTGGAGTTGGACAGGGGAGAAGTGGACAATGACAGTAGACTGAAAGTAGGGCATCACGTTAAGAATAACAATAACCACTTGCCAAGTGATTTCTATGTGGGAGGGAGGCCCTCTGCTAGTCACTATAAATTAATTATTGCATTTAATGCTCCAGGTAATCCTCATTTTACGGAGAGAAACCAAAGCTGGAGAAGTTGGATCAGTGTAAAAGACACACAGCTAGTAAGTGCAGAAACCGGCCTGTAAGCCCAGGAGAGGGCAACTCTAAAACCCAAGCTCTGAGCCCCTGCCCAAACCTACGTTCTCAGGAGACAACAGGCAGTCGTGCCCCAGACTTGGGATTTTCATAAAGTAGACAAAAGAAAAAAGATTTACAAAGTTGGTGCTATGGTGAGATTTGTGCTTTTAAAAGAACATTCTGTTAACAGTGGGGAGAAAAATTGCAGAGGTGCAAGACCAGAGGCAGGAAAGACCAATTTGGAGTCTTTATGATGGGTCAAGTGAGGAGTGCCAGGACATGAAAGGTCACGAATTAAGGAAGTGACAGAGGTAACAGACAGTACACGGCAGCCCAAGGTGACCTTGGGATGAGTTGCTGCTACAGATAAAGAAGATGAAAGCAATTCCCAGGTTTCTGGCGTGTGTTATTACAGAAGCAACAGCTTTGTACTTGCTTGTGAATAATAATCACAGTAAAAAATATGCCACCATATTACTGTGATAGTTATAAAGGAGACAGGAATTGCCTTTCAAGGGAGAGGTAACCTTTGCAAATGGAGATAATTGGGACTTCCAGTGATAAGAGAGGGACAAAGAAGACAGAAGAAATCATGGGAAATGAGGGGACAGATGTGTCAGAGGTTTATTTCCTGGTATGTTTCAAGTAGTTTTCTTTAAACAAGTTTGAACTACATGTACAATTTATTGGTGCTTCTTTAAATATAAATTATGATAAGATTTGTCAAAGGAACGCTGCATGCAAGAAAATGTATTGGAGAAAGTGGGAAAGGGCATAAGCTGCTTTGCTGGTTCATGTGACAGTAGTTAGTTAGTTTCCAATTATTTTATAATTGTGACTACCAAGTTCCAATTCATACCTAAACCCATAGTGAAACTGGGCTTTTTCTTAGAGGGAGAATAGAGATAGCTAACAATGACAGATCATACCTGAGATGCTCTTGGATATACATAGATTCAAGGAGGTACTGCTGAATAAATCTGAGGGCAGGCATGTGAATTCTGTGTGTTCCTAGAATATCAGCAGTGTAATAGTTCTCACACTTACCATTTATTATGGGTCAAAGACTGTGTTATCGACTTATATACGTTATCTCTGACCCTCCCAACATCCTTGAAAAGTAGATATTATTCCCATTTTACAGAGGAGAAAATTGAAACTCAGGGAGATCTTTACTTAGTAGGCATTGAAATTAGAATTCACCCCCAGTTCTCCCAAATCAAAATTCTGGTCTTTCTCTTTTATGTTACATTGTTACTATATCAGTAAGCTGCAGCATACATTCACTGTGCTAAAAGAGGGATGGATTTGTCATAAAAAATGTAAATCTCAAATTATTTTATGATTCTGAATATTTTCTGGTTTCAAAAGAGAAGAACATTCTGTGAAAGAATGAAGCACACGTACTCTTTTTATATTTCCCTTTCCCAAGGCAGGAGACTCTGCATCTGGTAATACAGAAAAAAAAAATCCAAAAAATGGAAAGGAATAGGATGACAGAGGCAATGCAGATGATTTGCCTAGATCTGCTCTGTTGTTGTTCCATCTAATGGATTTACCTCCAGACTTTTCTTTTGAACTCGATACTATGCTACAAGTTCAAAAGAGCTGTGTTTCTTATTTAGGTCTCCAAAAGTAGAATATTTGGTTGTTTTAGGAATTGACAGAAATTCCATAGCATCCATGATAAACATTCTCCAAAGACCCAAGAGACCCAAAATATATGCTTTTAGCAGATTTTGAGCCAAAATGATTTTAAGGCAAAATGATGCCTCAGCCTACAAATTTCATAAACCAATGGAACAGTTCTGAATTCTAGGCTCTATATTTGAGTTTTGACTCTCATCTGGAAACCATTTGTTCTAAACTATATAAAGGAACCTATTTCAAACATAATTTAGGTTCAGTGTATAAGTTCAAGTCTAGCTTGCAAAAGATTTTTGAACGATAGAGTATTGAATTTTGCTCTCTAAAAAAATAGCTGTGGTCGAATACTTTTTTTAATCATAAAAAGGCTGGTGTGAAAGCATTTGTATGGCAGTGACACAAGGGCTGTTATTAGTTATATTTTTGATGACTTTTTTTTCATGATCCTAATGACGTTACTTGTGTGACAGAGACTGCTTGAAGCATATTATTGGGTTGCAACATTCAATTTCTTGAATCAGAGGGGACAGAGGGGCAGGGGGAAGTGGGCAAGAGCTGCTATCAGGAGTCAGAGTGTGTAGGAAGGCAAGCTGAGGTCTTAACCAGGGAACTGAAGGAGTGAGAAGCTTTTCTTCTCAATTCCTTCTTCATTCATGTTTAAGTAACTCATACATATCAAATGTTGTTCTATGTTCATATATATGTACACATCTATCCTATCTATCTATCCATTCTTCTCTCTATCACGTGGTATTATTTTATTTGGGGTCATTTTGCCTAAAATGTTAAGGCCTTTTACAAAGATAAAATACAGCACAATAATAAGCCTCCACACCACCCACCAAATTTATATCACAAAATTCCCATAGCATTCTTGCTGCACATTTTAAAGTTTGATGGTCCCCCAATTTTTGACTGATACTCTCCTGCACCAGTTTTCATAAATGGGATTCTTGTCTTTATGTGAGCAGCAAGCATAAAAAAGATGAGCAGACATGCACACACACTTGCTGTGAAATGTGCTTGATGATGAAACTCAGTCTGAGCAGAGACTGTGATACAAAGAGGCGGGATGCAAAATGTAAGGGACCCTCAGAATACGTGGCTTTAATGGAAGGGGCTAGCAAAGCCAGAAGAGAATTATGAATGTGTCTTCAAAACACTGCTGTGATAGTTTAATTAAGTTGGCAAATTTCTGATATTCAGGGGCAAGTCCTCCTTTAGAATTAAAAAATCCACACGTTAAAACACTCGAGCATGTAGTACGTTTAAGCTCGACGGAGAAAGTTTTGCAATGCTGGTAATCTGTGTTGTTTTGGAAAATAATGAAGCTGAAAAAACTTCTCTCTGTGCTACTTGAAACATCTTGTTAAATCATCTTTTCAGAATAATCATGCAAATTTGTGTAATCTGCCTGATATTAAGAGTGCGTGATTTTTTCGTATGGTTCCCAAGAAATGAAGCACGTATGTCTGAGTAACCATCAATAGAAATTGTCTGTTTCATTTCTTATGCAATGATGAGAAAGCATCTTAAACTGTCTAAAATATGTCTTCCCAATACAATCTGATATGAGAGAGATCAATAGCAAGGGATTTTAAAGATCAGGGAACAGTTTTGGTGTTAAAAAAACTGGGAATAGCAACTATTTCCTGGTAATGGACCTGATTTATCTTTCTTGAAAAATGACAACCAGACACTATTACAGGGCAAATGGACTTCAACGAATCTTTAAAATTTGCTGTTTGTGACAGAGTAGTTTTTCCATGCAGAAAAAAACAAGAATATTGCTCAGGTGGAATTAATGTCACGGACTATGGGATATACGTATTAAATAGGGTTACAATTAGCGTGTGGTCATAATAATGGATTGATTTGAATTAGAAGCTTTAATTTGACAAGTAAATATCTGGGGCTGATTGGCAACAAGTATGTATTTAACTTTAACCTTGAATTGAGCTTGATGGCAAATAAACAGAAAAAAAACAGAACAAGAGAAAGAAAAGTGGAGGCAAAAGAAGGCTTGGATGAAGGTTAGGAGAATGGAGAATGACAGATAACAGCAGAGAATCCACAGAGTAGACTTGTAGAACGAAAGGTGGATAGAAAAAGACGGCTAGAAGGAAAAAAGAAAAAAAAAGGCCAGAAAGAAGGGTCTATGTTTTTACTGCTATATTTTTACTCCCTTTGGTCTCCCTTTCTTCTTTCTACTTTTCCATGTTTTGAATCAGTTACTATCCTTTTCATTAGCTCTGCTGCGGTGGCCTGAGAGGCTGGTAGGATCTGCCCGGCTAAAACTATTGATGCATAATACATTATATGGAATAATGTTCTTACTGGCCTTTGAGCCTTGAGTATATTATCACTGGAGTACTTCGATAGCATTAAGCTACATGATAGACACTGAGAAACTCTACAAGCATTGCATATGGTTGTATAGGTCTGTTTATGTATTTACAGAGGTAGCTGAGCTCCCAACTCCTAATAAGGGCAAAATCCTATAAAATCAAGCTGTATTTCTTTCTGTTTAAATGCTGTGTCTAGCTACATGTACTCTCCATCTATTAGTAAAAGTATATAGCACAAATGAAGATTTTGAATTATATAGGCTAAACCACAAACATCTGTCTCCCTTTATTCTATTCATATAAGTGAGGGTATGTACTCATCAAAGATTAATACTAGCTGTGACTTTTTTTTCTGCCAAATGTATGTAGCATTTCCATACTAATGGTACTCCCATTAATATGGAAGTGCTACACACATTTGATGTAGCCCAAGTGATGCCCAAGCCCTGTCCTTGAAAAGCTGATTGCCTACAGTATTGTAATTGATTAGGAAATACCAAAATGTTTGAAGAGGGATTGTTGAAATGGATGAAACTGTGTAAAAATGCTAAGAGAAAACAATCAGAGATTGTCATGAATTAAAGTGATACAAAGTTAGCAATAAGAAATCAGTAAATCAAAGTAAATTAAAAATAAAATAATTTAAATGAGCAAAAATTAGGTCATCAAAATTGTATAGTGTTTTATTATGGTGAATAAAAAGAAGCTTTTTCATTGCATACATCAGGAATTCATTAAAGGAATGTTGAATTGTTTGATTATGCTGATGGCTTTGTGTTCATCTGCCTACTCTTTTGCAACTTGCTTTTAAAAATTATGCATATATTTTCATGCTGATTGGCTTGGGTATGGGATGCAGTTACAGTTAGGGAATAAAGTGAGGGAAATAGTCCTCAAAGGACAGAAACTCTGTCCTTGATCCAGGGTAAAATAATTACTTTACTTAACACAGCGGGTGATAGGATTAAGTCACCAGAGAAACAAACCCTAGTTTCAGGATCTGGAACCTACTTTCTAGGAGCTAATCAATGACCAAGCAAAATAAATAGCTTAAATTAAAAAGACAAATTTTAAAATGTCACTTATGAATGAACCCTTTTATCCATTTCTTCTTTTTTTTCCTCCATTTTATTGTGTGCTTTTTCACAATCTTGTTGATGTCTTTTATTGAGGATTTAAGATGTTTGAGGTGGAGAGTCTTGAAGGAAGGCATTAAATTTTGTTTCTGAATTTCATAACCCAAGAAATGTAGAGGGCTTTATGGATGCTCAAGGTAACAGTTTTCTCTCTGCATTTTGATTGAAAGAGGCCAACCATAGTCTAACTAGGGTAAATAAATGGATAAGGGTGGAAAAGGCATTTATTTTACAGTATTATGTGTTTTTGAACATGTATTTGAAAAATCCTAATTAGTAGGATTCTTGGTCCTACTCTCTATTGAAAGAAACTCTGCCATTATCTCTATCCATTGGTCAGTTACCAAATTGAGGACCTTAGCCTTGTTTTATAGAATCCTTAATAGGAATTAAAATGTCAACAATATAATTTTTTGATAGGAACATGCATTCATAAAAATGAATTTATTTCTGAAAATCAATTCTAAAGTCATAATCTCTGAATATTTCAGACCCAGACTCAAGATAATATCACCAACGCTGGAGAGTATCCATAGCATACAGGCTATGAGTTCCCTCAGAGGTAAGTCCTGCTATGAAATAAAACAGTGCTTCTCAAATGTTGATGTGCATACAAGTCACTAGAAATCTTGCTGAAATGTAGATTTGAATTCAGTTGATCTGAGGTAAGGCCTGTAATTCTTCATTCCTAACAAGTTCCTAGGTGATGCAGCAAGTCTGAGTTCCACACTTCATATAACAAAGGAATAAAGACATTACAGTTTGACTGTCCTAATGGAGAGAAGCAGATGAATAGTCCAAAATTCATTCATAAATGGCTTTAGAATATTCTTTTGTACTTATCTGGTTGTGAATTTATATTACATTTTAAAAATTTAGTGCACTTTAATTGAAACATTCTAAGGAACAACTATAAAGACTTTGGAAACCCTAGAATGTGGCAATAATCCCTTCATTCACTCCTAATAACTGCAATTTTTGTTTTTTGAGAGGCAATATAATCAATTTACATGCTGGTTCTTGACAAGGTAGAGTTGCTTTATTTTTCTCTTGGCATTTTTTCCGCCTGATTTCCTTTTTAGTATGCATTTAAGTTCCTACCTTTGGGAAAGGGTGTGTTGGATTGTTTGTACTTTATAAATTTTCTTATTGAAGTAATGTTAAAATTATTGACAGATTCCCAAGGCAATACAGAAAAAATATTTTGTCTATATGATATAAGACTATGTAAAATAGATTATAGGCTGTGAGAGTAGGGAGTTTTGTAGAACTGGAGCAGAAGAAGGAAGAGGAGGAAGAAAATGGGAGGTTGCTGCTCTCCAAGGTGCAAAGCCAAACTTTAATGAAATTTTGAAATGGCACTGAGCCATTTTCAAATATTCATCTATCTTTCCATTTTAGCCCTTTCCTCATGATCCCCTATGCTTCATGCACTCAAATTACCTAAACCCTTGTCAAAATGGGAGATGCACAGGGCCCCATGTAGGGTGTACAGAATGTGCTGTGCCCACCTCCAGGGCATAACATTTCCTGCAACTGAGCAACATGCATCAGAATCACCTAGAGATACTTGTTTGAATGCAAATTCCTGTACCTACATCAAGCCTACTGATTTAGAATCTCTGGGGTGGGACTAAAAACTTCCCATTTCTCCAAATTCTAGAATTTGATGTTACATGTTCGAAAGTATGAGGACCACTAGTCTACATTTTGCATGGTTGTCCAGGCCTGTTCTACTGCATACTCTGCAGTTATTCTGCAGCTCCCACAAATTAAAAATCAAATTTCTCTAACAAAGCTTGCTGAGGTGTTGGTGAATGGACAGACCTACAATATTCTCAAAGATATTTGGATTTTAAAAAAGAATTATTGTTAACTAAAATGCAATTCTATTTGGCAAAACTTTAGGCATCAGGATAGGTGAAATCAAGTGGATAGGATATTTATAATGGAGACTTTCCTCTGGAGTAAAACCTTCAAAGATGTTTCTCAAAAGAGAAACAACTTCCTCTCTTTCTTATGAACCTAAAGATTCCCTAAATAGTTACAAGCCCCCTCCGCCCACCCATCCACATACCATTATGTATAGTTATACAGAGATTTGGGGGCAGAAGCAGCCATTTTTGTGGATGATTTATAAATCCTGTGATGGTACATAAGGACTGAGTGGTTTCGTGATATTTTCCAGGTGACTAAACCAGGGTGGAGGAAGGAGGTAGCAATGTACCTGTTCCACACATATTTACTGCTGAGTCCTTCCCATGGAACAAGTCAACAAAACATTTGACGGGAATTAACAGCACAATGTGGCTAGTCTTATTAGCTTCTTTCTTTCCTTTTTCTTTCGGAAGGCTGTTTGTTGGAATGACTTTAGGTTAACTATGTAAAATATACTCAGTTAATTGAGAGTGAATTATAGTTATAACTTTATATAGAGTGAGGACAGGTCTGAGGTTGAGATGAAAAACCACAGACCTTAAAAGTCTAACTTTGATTCCAGCTAGGGCTCCACACACAGATGTTCTCCTTTTAGTCTTTATTCATTTTCTCTTCTCTTCATCTGCAAAATGGTAAAGGAATAACTACTGTGCAGCAGTGTTCTCGGGGAGTAATCAGTGTTTTTCCCAAGATGAAAAATATTTTGTATGTAGAATGAACAGTAGTACTTTAATTTTAGCCACATGCTCTGCACAAAATAGGTCATTAGGCAAAAAGTTTTATCCTTAAAAGTAGAATATGATAAGTAGCAGTGGAAATGCAGAATTTTACGGACACAGTGATATTGGAAGTTGAATATCTGCTATAGTAAATCTCCTCACACACTTAACAAACAGCATGAGGTTTAGGTGTTTGCTTTTACAAGAACAGATTTTGCTAGTTTTAGGGAAGGGTGGACGAGGACTACTGAGCTCACTGATGGCTGACTCTTCCATGAATGGAAGGGACTTAGCGGGGGGAAGAAAAGACAATGTGAAGATAAAAGAGTCCAGTTCCTTCCTAAAATCCTTGTCAAACTTATAGGGCCCCCGAGTCTTCCAGCTAACTCATATTTGACCATAAGTTGTGTCGTAGCTGTGAGACAAGACTCAGGATTCCTGGAGGAAAGAGGTTGATACTTCCTTCCTTCAACCTTCCAGATATAACACACACGGTCCTTTAAAATCTAGAGTGATCTGTCTAAAAACAAACGAACAAAAAACGAAGAAAGTTAATAATTTGCTGGGGATAACTGGAGGATTGGATTGTACGGGAGGGAAGTTGATTAAAGACAAGTCAAAGATCTGACCAGGAGTTTTGTTTGGTCTTCAGTGCATGTGGCTATTTAAACTAAAATTGATCACAGTTGAATAAAATTAAAAGTACACTTTCTCAG
The DNA here is from genome assembly GCF_000442215.2 of Lipotes vexillifer. Lineage (NCBI taxonomy): Eukaryota > Metazoa > Chordata > Mammalia > Artiodactyla > Lipotidae > Lipotes > Lipotes vexillifer. The sequence continues at coordinate 1,803,145 of NW_006782724.1, read as the reverse complement.
TCATTCTGGCATATTCCAAGAGCTCAATAGCCACATGTGGCTACTGTATCAAATGTACAGATGTAAAACATGTCCATCATTGCCGAAAGTTCTATTGGCCAGCACTGGACTAGATACTCACAGACCAAATAGCCCACCAGGAAAGGTCTTTCTGCCCTGAACAGACCTCACCTCTGACCTGGTGCCCATACTTACTTCTCTTTTTAAAGTCACATTACTACTGTATCTACAGAGTCCTTACTGGTCACTTATCTTTTTATCACCTTAAAGGAGATAAAGTGAAATACAGCAGATATTCCTGATCAGATAGAGTAAAGCATTGGGATTTGTACTGAGATATGATTGCCATGTTTTTTCTTTTACTGGTGTATTGAAATATAATCACACAGGTTCCAAACTTTAAGAATCCCCCAAACCAGCAGTATGAATCTACATTTGAAATGGGGGTCCCAAACACCAGACTGCTCATGGTAATAGGAGCTTCTCTAATCAACCTATCAGCCATGCAGGCGAGTAAGCAAGCAAACACTGAACAAACAATTATTTGTCTAGCGATGTTGGGGCACAATGGAGACAGAAGACAAGATTTGGTCTTTACTCAAGGTATTCATATGAGTCTGAGGAACACTTACCTGAGTAGAAAAAAAACGTGGAATTAAGTTACATACAAACCTAAATGGGTGCTATAGAGTTTTTACTTTAGATAGGAAAAGGCACCTGCCCAAAGCTTCAGGGCTCTTCTTTGGTGAGGTTGATGGCAACCAGGTGGAATTGAGTGTAGATACGCCAGAAGGCTTGAGCTTAGGTGGAGGGTAGAGGTAGAGGGTGAGCGACAACAGATTTTGACAGTTTTTTTTTTTCTTTTTAAAAACACAGAAATTCTTTCTTGAGGCAGTTGGTAACAACACTCAGATGCTGAATCTGATGTGTAGCATAAGATATTTTTAACTTTTCTATTTCCAGAAACACTGAAAGATAGCTTTCCCACTGGACAAAATTCTTTGTCTGTATTCCTCAGGCTTTTCAATAATTGAAAAAACAACCAGTCAACTAACTTTCCAACTTTAGATCAAATGCGAGGAAATCAATGGTGTTCAATTGGAGAATGAGAGGTCCCTAAATCATATAGTTCTCTGTTTTTGCAGAAAAATAGATGCCTATATAGAATTATCACCACTCTGGCATATATGAAGGAAAAAGAAAACAAAGTAAAGCCTATGAAGACATTTCATAACAAAAAGAAAGGATAAATAATACATACATAATAAGTAGATATATATTTCATTGTAGTTTAATCAGTATAAAATTTTGAAACCAATCAAGTTTTATAAAACATTATACATATGACAATACAGAAAAGAGATGACATAAGGTGATAGAGATGAAAAAAATGTGTGGGCCAAGAGATATAAAGTAATATAAAGGTTAAGTACAATAAATAAAAATGTTATAAAATTTATTGAAAAGTGGAAATAAAATTTTTACCTGTTGTAGACAAAGTAAAGAATAGGACTGACATGGCAGAAGATCAAAAATTACATAAAAGATTAACTTAAGATGTTGCCTAAAATGCATAGGACAGCAAAAAGAGGTGCAAAAAATTAATGGAAAGATGATAAACACAAAAGATAAACAACGAAATATGGACACTTGTTGTTTTCCTAAAGAAGAATCATAACAAATGACCTAAAAGAAAATGCAAAAATATTATGAGAGAAAACACCCAGGATAAACTTACTCTGTAAACTCATATGGCCCGTGAGTTGTCAGATTTAAATGAAAAGGAACTGAATGTAAACACATTCTGATAAAAGTCTGTACATTTAAAAATAAAAAAGAAACTACAAGCATCTAGGATGAAGGAAAAAAAAATTAAATACAATGAAAGAAAAAATCCCTGGGTTTCAAACTTTTCCAAAACTTATAAAGAAGAGAAAACAACAGAGCAAGATCTATCACAGAATTTTCCAACACTTCTGCAACATGGCCCCAGAGGAGTGAAATGTGGCATGTTTAGTGCTCGGGGCTGTTTGCAGTCAGGTGACTAGTGTGGTAAACCTACTGCCAAGGCGTTTGCTCAGCCACCCTCAGGTTCCCATCCTGTTACCATTCCTAAACCCATTCTTGACATAAGGGATTTTAAGGGAAAAGGTTGTGATGTAAGAGATCTGGACCCAGTCAAGTTTCCATATTCACTGGGAAAAGTAAAGGGAAAGACTAAAAAGCTAGCATTCATTTTGTTCTGAAAACAAGCAACTATCAAGCAATTTAAAGTCACATTCAAGTTCAGTGAGGCACAATTAAATAAACATTTTAACAAAGAATTTGTAAACCGTGTTCAGAAAAAAAAGATGGAAAATTGCAAAATTACTATAACAAACTTGTAATGATAAAATAGTTTAAAAATTTTAATCAAGGGGCTTCCCTGGTGGCGCAGTGGTTGAGAGTCCGCCTGCCGATGCAGGTGACGCGGGTTTGTGCCCCGGTCTGGGAGGATCCCACATGCCGCGGAGCGGCTGGGCCCGTGAGCCATGGCCTCTGGGCCTGCGCGTCCGGAGCCTGTGCTCCGCAACGGGAGAGGCCACAACAGTGAGAGGGCTGCGTATCGCGGGAAAAAAAA
>NW_006782724.1:1788785-1800515 GCF_000442215.2 Lipotes vexillifer | reverse complement strand
TGCAGAGCTGGAAAAAAAAAAAAAAAAAAAAAAGGTAATCAAGGTTTAAGTACTGATTCTTAAAAAAAATGAAAGCACGGAAGGGTAGAAGTGGAATAAAAAAGTTTGGTAATTTTCTCATTATACATAGAAGAGGTCAGGATAGGCCCTTAAAATACTAATATTCATAAATAAAGATATTTGAAGTTTAATATTTTAAAAATGCAAGCCTAACAGTTATTAAACAAAAACAGGATGTTTACCTTTAAAATGAAAAGGAAAAAATTAAAAAGTATAATGTAAAGGAAGCACAATAAATCAAAAGCATGAAACCAGATTAAAGAAGACCATATTAATCATGAAAATACATTTAAATACTTTGAAATTTTCTATTAATAGGCAAATCTCAGACTGTGTGCAAATATCAAAACACAGATGTCATTGGCAGCGTAATTTTGCTATTAAAAAGCTCAAAATCTATTCAGAAGAGAGATAAAATTTTAAACACACCATATAAATCAAATACATATGTATATTTAAAAATAAGAAAAACTGGAAAAGAAAAAGAATTAATATATGAATTCAGATGCTAGGAAAATAATAAAATAAAACTAAAGAAAATAGAATGAAAGAATTAATAAAATTAAAGACAGGAATTAATGAAGCATTGCTGAATTTTTTTTTTATTCCGTCTTCATTGTGTATCAGGGCTTAGAGGACAAACATGGGTCAACCGTCGCTAGCCACTCATCTGCTCTCCTCTTTGTGAACCACCTCTGTAGGAGATTCTAAATTTAGCTCAAGAGATCAGGATCAGAAAGGGAAAAGAAAAATGCCACGGCCTCATCGGCACTCCCGCTATCTCCCTATCTTTTGAAAGCAACAAGTGACGTCACCCAGCACTCACCTGCGCATGACAGTTTCCAGCCGGGACCACGCAACTGCGCATGACAGTTGCGAGCAAGAGCCTGAAGGCCCTGCTGGTGGAAACCGCTTGTTCTGCCAAAGCTTTTTTTCTTTCCCGCACGGAAGGCCAGCTGGCTCCTAGATACAGATGTGGAGTTACAGCACGTGTCGAGGACTAAGCACAAGCCTTTCTAACAATGCTTTCTAACAATGTTACAAAGCCGTTCCTTGCTTCACTGCACTTTTTTTCCCCCAGACATTCAAAAGTGGTTCTAGAGCTCCAGAAATGTGAGTCTCTCTACCCAGTCCTGAGCGCTCACACACCACCCGGGAGCCTCCTGCCTCAGACAAGGGCCTGGACGAACCTGTCTCTCCCTCGAAGTCTTGAGACTGGGCACCTTCAGAAGGTTGCAGGTGTGTGCGGAGTTTGTAGTGGAGCTGGTGGGAGGAAAGCCCGGGGGTGTTGACCTCCATCAAAGTCAAGTTATCCAGCTCGGCGCGTGTCACCCGTTGTCTCACTAAGCTGTCGGCAGACGCCCGGAGCTTGGCTAGCGAGTGTCCAGATCTCATCTGCTTTCGGGATGTTGTCCGAAACCTTATTTACTAGGAGTCTGGTAAGTTCCCCTGGAGTAAGGGCTAGGTCTGGGGGGAAACGTTTCTTCCTTTCCTTCATGATCCTTCATCTTCTCCAACTTTTCTGCGTCCGTCCACTCGGGAGGAAGCAGCCGACCCTTCTTGGTTTGGGTTGATTGCCCGCCACAGAGGCACCTGCACTGGGGAGACAGGGCGGAAAGGCTCCAGGTCGCCCCCAATGAGGTAGATCTTGTCCAGGCTGAAGTTCGGGATAATGGGGACCAGCTCCTTCTTAGCCACAAACTCCAAGTCCTTGGCGGCGCCAGTGGTAGGCCTGGGACTTGCCCTCAGCTCCCAGGAAAAGGCGCGGCGGTGGCTGCTTTCCCGCCACTTTCCCGCCACGGTGCAGGACCCACACCCTGAACTATTTTTAGAGTTATTTTATCCCTAAAACTAAAAGCTGATGCTGTTTAAAAAATCAGTAAAATAGATTTAACCTTGGCAAGTCTGATTTAGTGAAATATGGAATACATCTATTTAAAATTAGAAATTGGAGTTGTTTTAGTTATCAGTATTGAAGTGATTAAAACATTAAAAATGATGGGTAAATTGCGTGGCAACAAATGGAAAAATCCAGAAAAGTGGATATTTTTTTAGGAACTATATGCAGGAAGTTGAAAAGATCATGTGTACATGAACAATAAAAAGAATAGGAGAAGATAATTCAATTATTATTTTTTTAAATAACGGGTAAAATTTCTTCATTAAAGAATCACAAACCCCAAAAGCCTTAAAAAATGACTGGCAAATTTGATCTAATAAAAAATTTAAGACTTCTACTAAAATATCTCAAAAATAAAGAACAGGAGAAAATGTTGGCCACACATCAATAGATAATGGATAAATATGCATAAATATAAAGAGCAACTATGGATCTAAAGGAAAAAGATAAACAGTTAAATAGGAAAGTGAATAATGGATATGAACAGGCAATTCATTATTTTTTATTAATTAATTGATTTATTTATTTTTGGCTTTGTTGGGTCTTTGTTGCTGCTCGCAGGCTTTCTCTAGTTGTGGCGAGCGGGGGCTACTCTTTGTTGCGGGGCACAGGCTTCCCCTTGCGGTGGCTTCTCGTTGCAGAGCACAGGCTCTAGGCACACGGGCTTCAGTAGTTGTGGCACGTGGGCTCAGTAGTTGTGGCTCACAGGCTGTAGAGTGCAGGCTCAGTAGTTGTGGCGCACGGGCTTAGTTGCCCCGTGGCATGTGGGATCTTCCTGGACTAGGGCTTGAACCTGTGTCCCCTGCATTGGCAGGCGGATTCTTAACCACTGCGCCACCAAGGAAGTCCCAATTTATTGTTGAAGATACACAAATGGTTGATAAACATATGAAAATTATTACAATTCTAAATGCAAATTAAAATAATAAAGACACTTTTCTTCCATAAGCTTGACAAATTTGAAGTAATTGATAAGAACTATTTTTGGCCAGAATGTGAGCAAACACTGTTGATGGGAAATAAATTGCTGAAGTCTTTGATAATGGACAGAAATTTTATGTAAAGACATCATTGGATTGGTATTTGCCTGTATATGTGAGTGTGTGTGTGTGTGTGTGTGTACACATATACATATGTATATATAATTATATACATGTATATACATAGGTCTCATATATAACATATGAAAACATATACCTATGTATATGTATTTTGCATTTACATGAATTTGTGGAAAGTAGAAGAGAAGGATTCGCCCTGTGATTTCCTCTGAGAAAAGGAACAGGGGCTGGGGTAGTGGTAAATGAGGCTTTCACGTTATGCTTCATGTACTAGGTGTTTGCCTCATTTGTTTTGTTGTGGATTTTTTTTTTTTTTTTGCGGTACGCGGGCCTCTCACTCTTGTGGCCTCTCCCGTTGCGCAGCACAGGCTCCAGACACGCAGGCTCAGCGGCCATGGCTCACGGGCCCAGCTGCTCTGCGGCATGTGGGATCTTCCCGGACCGGGGCATGAACCTGCGTCCCCTGCATTGGCAGGCGGACTCTCAACCACTGCACCACCGGGGAAGCCCTTGTTGTGTTTTTTAACAAAGAGAAATATAATTTATTACTTATTTAAGTAAAAATTTAACTTCTTGCAAAAGAAGGAGTGGAGGTAATTTGTATTCTAAGGGCACAGAGAAATTATTTCAAGGATACCCCAGTGGATATTTTGGTTATGAAGTAGATAGCTGTGGAATATTCTATTGATTAAATTGGTTAGCAGAATAAAAATTCTAGGACTGTCTCACGATGATTTGAAAGAGCCTAAAGCTGTGGTGCATTTTCCCAAGTCATTAAAACTCTTTGTACATTTAATTTAAAATTACTGCCTAACATTAGGTAATATTTCTCTGTCATTCAATTTTAAGTTTCTTACAATTTGCCTTTTAAAAACCTCCAGCCGTGAAGGGTCATTTTTGTGTGCACGTTTGTTGCCATGTCTATTTATTTTTCAGATTGAAACACTATAGCCTGTAAGCTCCCGCACCCCACGTTTCAAAGCTGTGTATTTTCTTAGGCTATTAGGAAGATGCCCTTGTGGAGAGCTCCTTGGACTGAGAATTTCCTTTCTGTTTTTATGTGAAATACTCAAGGAAAGGCCTTTCTGTAGTTGCTTTTCTGTCTTTTATAGATATGTGTAGATCAGAAATATTTTCTGTCTTCAACTGCATTCTTCAACCCTGAGTCATGTAGGCCTGTCAGATTCAGCCTTGTAATTTTGCCTTTATGCTACTTTTCACGACTAGCATTCTTTGGGCACCTCTATGCTCTCTCTGAAGCTTCACTCTCTTTTTTACACTCAGTGTTCCTGACCCGCTCACCTTAGCATGTATTTCCAATAGTGTTCCTTGAGAGTAAAGTTTTTCACTTCTGAAAATGAGTATTTGCTCTGAATGTCTCCGGAGCCTACACTGACAAAGCTGTGTTTGATCTTCTCACATTCAGAAGCTCTGTTTGCTCTCTGTGAAACTTGTATCCTGTAAGGACATTTAGGTTGTTCCCAGATCCTTTAGTCCCTGCTTCCATAGGGTTATCTCATTTTGGTTGTGATTATTTTGGAGTAAGATTTGGTTCCCATGGCTTGTGGTATAAGTGGGTATCACTCTTTCACTCCTCAGTGCTCCAACCACATAGTTGTTATGCTATTCAGGGCACACAGCTCTTGGGGTTTGGGCCACACTCAAGCCTGTCCTAAGTTCATGGGAATTCCTTGTTCCCAGTTCTGTAGAGGATATTGTCCATAGTTTTGTTTGTTTTGTCTTCTTTAACACTCCTGATTTATTATTTAGGAGGCTTTTGGGGAATATTTATAAAACTATACTGCTGGCATGATCACACTGCACAGTTGCTGGTTTATTTGATATCAGGAGGCTTCAACTTTTGTTTATGTAGTGAAATCTATCAGTATTTTCATCACCAGCTTATTTAGAAATTTGAAAATATGGGTATTTTGATATTTTAATTTTAGCTCATGTCTTAGCTTTTTTGGAATGTAGCATTGATTGTTGATTTTCTTTCTCCCATTACTTAAAAGGCCATGTGAGGGCGGTGATACTGTCTTATTCATCTCTGTGTTCACATCACCTGGCACCTACAAACAAATGCTTGTTGGAAAAAAATCAATAAAATTTTTATAATTCATTATTATTACTGTAATTCAATAAAGTTTTCATTCTTGGTCCACCTATGTAAACTTCTAGTACTTACCTCTTCATACCTCTAAATTTCTACCCTCCCCTTTTCTGCTTTCTTTTTTCTCCTTAGCAGGTGTATTACTGTCATGTTATATCTTTTTTTTTCATTTGCGTCCTTAAAATCTTTTATTGTTTTCCTGCTGCTTATAGGATAAGGTCAGATCCCCCTTGCATGGCAACTCAGTCCTCCCTGATCTGGCCTGGCCTGTGCCTGCGCCTGCCTCTGGCCCGTCCCACCTTCCCTGACCCTCCATCCGGTCACGGTGCTTGCATCGTCTGGAAAGCAATGCATTCTTTCTGTATGTTCCTGCTTTAAATTTTTACATGTTTATCTCCTGTTTACCTCCATTGTCTTCCTGGAGAAGTAGCATAAATACCCCTCCCCTTCATACTCCTAAGTGAGTATTGCCCTTTCAGGTCAGAGAATATTGTCGTATTTTCTTTTTTGAGATTAAGTTTTTATTTTATTTTATTTTATTTTATTTTATTTTTTTTAACATCTTTATTGGGGTATAATTGCTTTACAATGGTGTGTTAGTTTCTGCTTTATAACAGATTGAATCAGTTATACATATACATATGTTCCCATATCTCTTCCCTCTTGCATCTCCCTCCCTCCCACCCTCCCTATCCCACCCCTCCAGGAGGTCACAAAGCACCGAACTGATCTCCCTGTGCTATGCAGCTGCTTCCCACTAGCTATTTTATGTTTGGTAGTGTATATATGTCCATATCATGTTGTATCTCACCTATCTTGTTTATTTTGTCTCTCCATCCTCGCCACTGACAGGAATGTGAGCTTCCTGAGGCAGGAATTTTACCTGTTTTCTTCACTGCTATATCCCTAACATCTAGAGAAGTATCTGGCAAAGAATAGATATTCAATAAATAATTCTTGGGGTGATTTTCTTCCTTAAGAATGAACTTTCATAATCCTCATTCTTACACGTGTGAGGTGTTATCAGTTGAAATCATGGAATTCCTAGCTTTTCAGAAACATCGCTGAAATTAATGAAAAAAACGAAAAGTGAGGTTATATATTTTTATAAGCATATCTAATTAAAAGAAAATAACTCATTAATTATAAAAGGAAATTTTGTATCATTTGCAAAATGTTAAATTATTTTAACAGAAATGCTCTAAGTTTAAAAATGAAGATGTTAATTTTTCCTTACAGTACCACTTGGTTTACTGCCTGCTTTTGGAAAATGGCTGACCATAACAGTTTTCTTTTTTTTTTTGTACTCAAGTGCTGTATTAAATGTTTCATTGGGTGAACATATCATAAGCGTGTTAAAAGATTCCCATGTTATGATAAAATATATCTTATTTGGTTTTAGCAAGCAATGCACATCTATTGCCTGTTTTTCCTTCTGTCATGTACAACTGTACGTGCAAGTTCCTTGAGGCTGGTATTGTGTTGTAATAGCTTTTCTGTCCATGGCAGCTGGCTTAGAAACTGTTTATAGCATGTGCTTATTAAAAGTTTATGAAAGAAATTAATCTCCATTATAAGTCCTTGATATTACCCATGTTTTAAATGGATTGAAGTCAGTGATTTAGCCAATCTCTTTATTTGAGCTAAAATGAAATGTTGCAAAGTTACACTAATGATGGTGGCCATGAAAATACAACTATCAGATCTCCAGCTGGTGGAGCATAATTGACTGACAGCACTAGCAGCTGCCCCTCTGGCCCCCCCATCATATTTGCCTTGAGACCATTCTTCCTGGGGGGCTGCTCCCAGCCAATGACTGACATAGTGGGGGTACTAAGGCAGCCCCTTCCTATGAGATATAGAACTCCTTTTATGGGTTGACTTGAGGAGTCCCCGTCAACCTTGCTGAAACTTCTGAAACTGTGTTGCAGTTGGAAGCTCCTTCTACCCAATCATCTTCCCTTGTCTTCCTTTTCACAGGTGTCAGACCTGCATCTTGCTCCCCCGCCAATAAGTCTTTTTCACATAAAACCCCATCTTGTCAGCACATCTGAATTCATACAGAATGCTCACTTACAGTTTCTTTTCTCTTCCTAGATAGGTCACACGAATGTACAACACAATGCACATTTGATACACAAACTGATATTTAACTTAGATCCATTGTTATCTGGTTTACAGCTCATACCAAATAATCATAGAGGCATAACAGTGTAGAAAGATAACATCTGTGTCTAAATCATCCCTGACACCAGTATACTATCTTTGATGGAAAAATTGGTACAAAAACAGGAAATGTCAATCCACCCATCTAGTCAAATACTATTGCTGTGGTTCAATGATAAGAGATTTCTCAGGCTACTTGAAGGTGAAATTGAAAGGGCTTAAGCTTTAGAATAAGAAAGATGAATTCATAGGAAATTATGTACATGGCAGAAATCCTGAGGCTTCATGGAGTGACCAGTAAATTAATTAATTAATTAATCAAAATGTATTTTTCTAAATATCATCTTATGAAACCATCTGACCTAATCTGAAGTATAATGACCCCATTTCATAGACCTTCTTATAAATTCTTAATTAAATTAGTTGACGGTAAAGAGAGTAATGACATTAACAACAACTAAGACCTGCCGTAGGATTTCTTTTATATAGATTGTGACTTTTCCGATATGTCAAATAGGAAGAAAAATCTCTGAATTCATACTAAATATTCTTTTCTTTCACATTTATTTCACTTGGCATTATTTATATAAGAAGGAAACAAACACATAATATTTTATTTTTTTATTTATTTATTTTTTTGCGGTACGCGGGCCTCTCGCTGTTGTGGCCTCTCCCGTTGCGGAGCACAGGCTCCAGACACGCAGGCTCAGCGGCCATGGCTCACGGGCCCAGCCGCTCCGCGGCATGTGGGATCTTCCCGGACCGGGGCACGAACCCGCGTCCCCTGCATCGGCAAGCGGACTCTCAACCACTGCGCCACCAGGGAAGCCCCAAACACATAATATTTTAAAAACCCTATAAAACAAATAAGCAAAATAACTCCTTTGGATCCTTTTATTTTATAAATTCAACCTTTGAAAGTATAAAAATAAGCCACAGTGAATATGAATTTCCTTATAATTTTCTCCTTTTTTGAACCTCAGTGTCAAATGGCTTCTCATTTTGGAGTGGAGGTGAACATTGGATGTGTTGAAGCTAATTATAAATGCTAGGTGAGATTTATCAGCCTGTGGAGCAACCATATCCTTAGGGTGCAATTGTGTGGTAGGCCTGTGTGGTTTGAAATCTATCTTCAGTGATTTGCATACGGCCCCACCTCGGCACTGGGACACATCACCTGCCCACCGTAGGGAGTGACCAGAGTTGCATTGCCAGGTAGTGTCAGGCCCAGGCTGTTGGGCGTCCTCCTGCTCTAGGGGTAGTGTTGAGAGGCAGTTCCATTTCAGTACATAATTGAAGCAAATGGTTAATAGAAGGAGAACATCTGGTTTACTTTACCACTCACAGTGGACTTCTCTACACCCAGGTTTCATCTGCTTAGCTTGCAGAAATGAGACAAGTCACTCTTTGTAGAGGAAACACCTACAGAAAGTGGGAGTGGGTGGGATATTGACATGTAAGAGAGAAAAAGGAGGTGTGACGAAGTGTTTTGTTAAGCCTGGAGCATTTGACAGGCTCAGAGGCTGTGGCAATCAACAAGCTCTTCTTCCACAGTCAGCAGACAGCCTTCTTTCTCCTCTGCCGGATACTTATAACCTTCTTAATCAAATTGGAATTTATTGGTCATGCATTCTCTTGTCTAGTCTCATTCAATAACAGGTCTTTATGTGCTGGTTGTTCCAAGTTCCATCCAGTTTCCCGTTGCTTTCCAATATATGTTGTCCCCACTATCCACTTCTGTTTGATTACAGCCATTTCTGCTCTGACTGTAATTTTTCTGCTGATGAAATTAACCTTTTACTCCAAACAGTGTGTCCTAGTGACAACACATCAGCTCTCTTTATTTCTTCACCACTTGTTTTTATATTTTTTCCTCCTACCTTGTGAAGCTGACAAGAATTTCTATTTATAAATGGAACCTACTTGGTTGCATGACTTGAACTACTGTCAAGTTCTGACTCTAACTTGGACATCATGCATGAGGGAAATGTATGTTATATTTTGTACAAATCTGAGTTGTGCTGCAATGCAATGGTAGAGAATGAGAACTAATTGGGGAGAGGTTAGGATAGTGAAGCAAAGCTATGAAATGCTACTGTTGATGATGAAAACAGGTATTTCATTCCTTTATTAAAATGATGCTCTTCTTACTTTTAAAACAGGTAATAGAAATGGAATCGCCTCTAGCAACCTCCTTTTCCTCTCACTCCTTTAACATTTAAACATCCTGTGCTTCTGTAGTGGATGTCAAAGCCTGTTACTTGGCACAAAACAGGAAAGGCAGGACTTCAAATTGTGAATAGGTTTATTTTCTCCTAAAAACCTGCCTCTTCAACATTTTAGAAATATGCCTACTCATTCTTCATGGTGCTCATATCTGGCATTGGTCTTTAAAACACAAATCCTCTTGCTAGAGTTTTCTTAAAGGAAAGTGGAAAGAATGACACATGAGATAATGCCCTAGATTGCTTTTCTATGTAGCAGGAGCCAGCATGCTGTTTCGAGTTTTGGCTGCAGTATGGTAAAGTCTGCTTGCTTTCAATTATTCAAACCCATTTATGTTTTTCATGCCAAGTTGGATAGGTTTGTATTTTTATTTTTCCCATTCTGAATGAGGCTCTTCGGATGAACTGTATCATCCCTAGGCTACTGCATGGGAAGGTAGCTTCTAACACCTTTTAAAGAGTTCATCTACTTCAAAGCAAGGAGTCTCTTCTTGTTGCTTACTAGATAACCCTACCCTTTTTGCCTCTTGACTTGCAACAACTGGTGCTAGGGGCTCTCACCCAATGATGCCATAGTCAGTAGATTTTCTTTTAGAAAGAAGAGGATTACCTACAGCAAGCTCCTTTTCAAAGAAGTAATTTCATGGGTCACAATCTATTAGCTGACAAGGTATAAACAAAAAAAAAAAAAAAAAAAAAAAAAAGAAAACAAAAATCAAGAATTGATTAGTTGATTTAGACCCCAGCAGGCTGTACTGCTGTTCTGTGTGTATTCCCAGAGCCAGCCAGAACCTCTGCTAGCCCACATTTGTTATTTATTTATTTTCACCCCAAAGCACTAGCACTGATTGCAACAAATGAGTGACTTGGATGGCAAGGTGAACTGTGAAATAACAAAGTCTCTGTCTAGCTGGTCATGTGGGTAATACCGAATAGCGCCAGCCAGCTCCTGCCTGTGGCTATGTCAGCTGAGCTATCCAGAAACATTTTTTTCTCTCATTGATTTTTAAAAAAAATTTCTATAAAACCAGGATTGGGACCCAGCAGGTTTGGAATGATGCCAGCATCCCGTGGAGTCAGAAGAAAAGCCTGAGAATAGGAGGTATATTGGCACAAATTATTGGACAAAGTGCAATAGATGTGACAGAACAAGCTACTAAGGTGTTTGCTCTGTGAAGGCTTTTTAGGACAAGAGATTTGGGACAATGAACTACAAATGGAACTGGTGGTCAGGGTCAAAAGAAGTCTCTTTCAGCTCCTTTTGATAGAACAACTACTTTTGATTGCTGGGTAGAATAAAATCTTTGCATTCTCTGTTAATTTTTTTATACTGTTAATTGCTAAAACCTATTCCAAATAGCAGAATTTCCAGCTGTTGTCTTTGAATGAAATGACCTTAGGAAACAGAATTAATTGTCGTATTCTTCCTTTGCATCCATGATAGTTCCACATAAAAATTAAAGACCTCAGCATATGTTCTCTTCTTTGCAAAATACCTTAAAATATGCCTTACAAATAGTATAACATGTAGTACTCAGGCTGCCTTATAAAGGGTTTTGTAAATAAACATATGTCATGTTATATTAAATAGATGTAGCTAAAAGTCTTGCACTGTCTCCTGATCCAACTCCATGCTGCGTACCCACACAGCAATGTGTAAATTTAAGAATCTATACTGACTTCCCTGGAAAAGCTCCCATAAGGACATTTGGCCAGATCTTTCCTGGTGAGCAAACCTTCTTCTGTGTGTACATTGGGAACTCTGAGAAAAGCACAGATATAAAACAAATATTGGGGGGGGCGTTTAGTTAAGAAAACAGTGATCATGGAAACCCAGCACATGTTAACAAAGAACAAGTCATGGAGACAACATCTAGTTTACCTTTTTATTATAGATAATGGGGCAGATAAATTACATCCTAGTTGGGCAGAGTATATGAGCCAAAGTGTCAAGATAGGCTTTTGAGCAAAAAGAATGTACAAATATTAAGAAAAGTCTAGCTGGTTGAATGATCATAGCCTAATAGCAGTGATTAATGGATTAATAAACCAGAGGGGACCTATAAAACTATTTAATTCAGAACTGTTTTGTTCTAACCCAGTTAGATATTTTTAGGGATAAGTTCAATGCTTATCAAAATTTCAGGTGATTTATAGTTAAATGCTAGATAAAATTAGTATGTTTGGAAAGATTTCTGTAGGGAA
>NW_006782724.1:1758684-1788690 GCF_000442215.2 Lipotes vexillifer | reverse complement strand
TGGAGGGAAAAGTTTGATTGAAATTAATAAAATTAAATTAACAGGGATGGTGTAAAGTTCTACATTTAGGAAAAAAAAAATAATTGCATGAGGTCAGGATTCAGGAGGCCTTCCATGGCAGGTACAGTATTTGTGAAAATGTCCTTTAGGTTTTATCTACATAGAAGATTCATATAAACTATCAGTGTGATGTGTCTGCCAGAAAGGCCAGTGCAATCACAGAAGTGGTAGAAGGGCTGAAGGGACATAGGTATCCATATAACCTCAACTGCACACATGTAGAATCCCTTTGTCACAGTCAAAGGGACACAGATGAGTTAGAAATTATTCCAAGGCATGCAGAGTGAGTTATAAGAAATTTAAAAGTCTTTCACTATTTATTTACTCATTTAACACTAATAATGTTCCCTAGTACCTACTATCGCCAACCGCAATGTCAAGTATCCTTTTGTAATCATTGCTTTAATTGTCATCACAACCCCTTGACATGTAGTTCTTATATTCATTATCATTTCACAGATGAGGAAACTGAGACTTAGAGTGGTTAAATGATTTTCTCAAAGTCACTGAAATACTATGTGATAAAGCTGGAAATTTATCGGACTCCGGTGTCCCTTGCTTTAACCACTGTGCTATGTAACAAAAAGAACGCTACACCCTTCCGTGGTTACTTCAGAGTGTAATGCAGGGCTGTACATTCAAGGTGCAATATACTCTGGTCCCAGCCCACCTTCCCAGATGACTCCTTGCTATATCCTTCAATCCATGCACTGCTGCAGCCCAGGTAGATGAATGTTCTGCTTTGTCTCAGCCCCTGTCCTTTGATCTTGCTGTTTGCTCAACCTGGAATAGCATCTTGCCTTGGCACTCCTGTTTAACTCCAACTTAAATGTGACTTTCTTTATGAGGCCTCCTGACTCCTTAAAATAAATGAAACAATCCCTCCTCTAAACCTCCACAGTTTTTAAATACATACCTTTTGCAACTAATAATACTTTTCTTCTAATACTCCATTTTGTACATCCTCTAACTCTAATAAATAGTAAGCGGATTGACAACAGTGGCTATGCCTTTGCCTTGTTTCTCAAAGGCATCAGCTTAGGCTTGTGGCTTACACCTATTAGTGGTTCAATAAGTATTTATTGAATGAAAGAGTAACATGGATGTTTGTGGTGGGTGGCCTGGGGAGAGAATACTCTCAAGAATATCACGAAGGGTTCTGTTAGGTGAGATACCTGTTGAAATACAGGTTGCTTTCTGTTAAGTTGATCTGAACTCTGAGAAATGTTGGGGGTGGGACGTTATTTAGTGCTTGTATTCCAATGGAATTGTCTTTCAATAGAATAAAATTTCATCTCATTTTGTCTATCATAACTGGGCCTATTTGGAAGCAGTTTGAGTCAGACTGGGGAAATCTAGAATTGGGAGTTTAGGTTATCTTGAGCTGGGAGTTTAGGTGTCCTTATCTTAGAAAGCATAAGTGGACTTCCCTGGTGGCGCAGTGGTTAAGAATCCGCCTGCCAATGCAGGGGACACGGGTTCGAGCCCTGGTCCGGTAAGATCCCACACGACGCGGAGCAACTAAGCCCGTGCGCCGCAGCTACTAAGTCTGCGCTCTATAGACCGCAAGCCACAGCTACTGAAGCCCGCGTGCCTAGAGCCCGTGCTCCACAACGAAGAGCAGCCCCCGCTCACTGCAACTAGAGAAAGCCCGCATGCAGCAACAAAGACCCAACACAGCCAAAAATAAGATAAATAAAATAAATAAATTTATTAAAAAAACCCGAAAGCATAAGTTGGCAGACGTGGTGGGGCTGGAGGAAGTGACAGATTTCTAAGTACAAGCATGATGAGATATGAGCACAGAAACCAAATCTCAAACATGGATACTAAACCAAATGGAAAAGATGCCTTTTGCACATGACAAATCAAGCTGGAAGAAGAATCCAAGATTTACGGTATCCAACCAGGCAAGGATTTTCATATATTTACTATACAACGTAGGGTAAGACCATAGGTTTTGAATGTCCGGGTTTAATTCCCAGTTCTGCTACTTCCTAACCGTGTGACCTTGAACAACCTACATAATTTCTCTGACGTTTATTTTCCTCACTTGTAAAATGAAAGAATAGGAATTTGTACTGACTTCATAGGACTAAACACATTAATGTACGTAAATTGCTTAGCATAGTACCTTGCGCATAGTAAGGTATAACTTTTAGCTATTGTATTGCATAACTTTTAGCTATTGTATTATTTTTTATCTATATGTGTTTTGAGTGGCATTTTTTGGGTAATAAGGCACTAAATGATATGTCCAGGTTAAAAATATCTGCAGTCACTTTTTTGAGTGTTTTGTGGCTTGGTTGTTACGAGCATTACGACCTCAAACAAGTCAACAAAACACTATGGCACAGTTATTTTTCACCTATAAAATGAACATATTAACTTTCATATGTACCCTTAGTATTTTTAAGAATCAAAAAATATGACGCCTGGGACTTGTTTTTTAATCTAAACAATGCTACAGAAATGGAAAATGTTTAATCATTCAACAGATAGCTACTGAGCCCCTTGTATGGATTCAGACTGCAGAAGAGATAAAGGGAAAGCATCTGAGGACCCTAGGGGGGCTTGTTGGGTGCTGGGGGGACAGCCTCCCTGTGGTCTCCCAAGGCTGTCTGTGGTAGCGTGACCCCGATTTGGCCTTCCACCTTCTGTATATTGTCAGCTCATACATAGGGAATCCATTTCTCTAATCCAAAGGTGCACATTATCAAAGCTCCTGAGACTAATTTATGAAATCAGAATGCCAACTTATTACTCCACAATAAGAAAACACAACTGCCATGCAGCCTGGAATCAGCACTCAGGCATGCCTCTCACATTTTATCCTCATCAGCTGAACTACAGAGGAAGCCAAGCTATAGCTAGAAGGGTTTGGATGTAAATCTGGAACTTGAATCACAGGAAGTAGAAGCTTTGAAGGTTGACCTAATGCAGTGAATCTTCACAAATGTGTCAGCACCGCAAAGGGGCTACAACACCTGAAAACGCTCAGCTAAGGTTGCCTCTTCCTGGGTGTGTTTTTGAATTAGTGCTAACAATGCTCACCTCAGTGATTCCTTGTTTTTGCTGACATGGCTGACTAGTCTTTTCCTCTGAAGGATGCTTAACAAGTGAGCTAATAGAAAATAAAAAGAAACTATCTGTTGTTAACATCTCCTTTCCCACTTACACCTCAGGAAAGAGAGGCCAGCGTTGTAGAACCAAAGGTAAATTATCCTTATAGCTACCTCTTCTCTCCCAGGGGAAAGTTCACATTGACGAGAGATAAGGGAGAGCCAGGCTAAAGGGAAAAAAAGGGAGGTGAGGGACTTCCCTGGCGGTCCAGTGGTTAAGAATCCGTGCTTCCTCTGCAGGGTCACGGGTTCGATCCCTGGTTGGGGAACTAAGATCCCTCATGCTGCTTGGTGCGGCCAAAACCAAACCAAACCAAACAAACAAAGAGGAGTGAGGAAGGATGAGGGAGGGATTGGGTGGAGGAGTTCTGAGAGGCCTCTACCCTGGACCCTGGGTGGACAATCGGGGGTGCGTGTTGGGTACCTGGGATGGGGTCCTATGCAGCCTCCTAAGAGGATAAAGAGGCGGTGTGACACAGGGATGCCTACGGCCTGAACGTTAACCGCTGAGACCTTGAGACTGACGGTGAAAGATTTCTGTGGCCAGGCTTAGCATGGGAACAGAAGGCTGCTCTGCAAGCTCAGATGGTATCAACAGTGTCCTAAGTAGACTGGAGAGCAGGGCGTACCTAAATGTTTTGGTCTATCTAAAACCCCTGGGGAAATTCCCTGGCATTCCAGTGGTTAGAACTCCATGCTTTCACTGTGGAGGGCCCGGGTTCAATCCCTGGTCTGGGAACTAAGATCCCACAAGCTGCACAGTGTGGCCAAAAAAGTAAAACCCCTGGGACTCTCTCATGATCTTCGAGAACTGGAGAGCTCCATTTCCCCACAACAAATTATTAATAGCTAAGTTTCAATCAACCAGATATGTGCATGTACGAGAAGGCTCAGAGTTGATTGGTCTGATTTTGAACTAAAAAGATATATTCATTTCTATCTTTTGTTGATTTTAAATCTCAGTCTAAGAGGGCAGCCTTTATTTTATTTCCCAATTCTTTGGAGAAACCTTCTTGTAGAATACATGTACTGAAAACACAGAGGGAAAATCCCCAGTCCTGCCATCCAGGAAAGCACTGTCTTCTGGGGATGACATACAAATAGATAGGTCATTGGGTCATGAGGATACTACTGTTAAAAGTCATTGCAAAAATTATGTGTAGGGTACATAGAAGTTCCTATTCCAGAGCTGGGTGGGAAGAAGGGGGCAAGTCATCGAAGGCCCCCCCCAAGAAGAAGATGCCCTAACCCTTGTTTTAGGCAGAGAGCAGGTCATGAGTATGTTCCTGGAGGAGGCCACATTTGACCTTTTTCAAAGAAAGAAGTGGAAATGACTTACTTGGAGAAGGAATTTGCATGTAGAAATTCCACTGGGTTTGAGGCAGTGCAAACATTTTGGAAGCGTCTAATTTGAATGAATAAAATCTCTGCAAATATGTATGGAAATGACATTTCCTCAGTGAGTTGTTTATTATAGTGATTTTATTTTTCTTTTGCGGGGTCCATCCATATTCTCTTATCCAGGCAACCAGCTGACCAAAGGTAGATAATCATGAGATGACTGGCCTGGATTATGTATGTTGTTTCTGATTAGGAAGCTGTCCATAGTCACTTGATCCCTTAGAAGTCTTGAACCTAAAATATCGTTTTCTTAGCAAAGCACTAAAGATCTGAGCCAATCAAAGCACTTTCAGGATATAATTTACTTACCTGTTAGAATGTAGTGAAATAATTCTTTGTAATCATTATTTATTGATCCACGGCTTTATCTCCCTTTATTGTTCTATCTGTTGGAAGAACTTGTAAAAATATAAAACAGTGAAGTGATGCAGAACCTGAAAATTAACTTTGAAGCTTCTGGGTTCTGTTTTGAAACATTTTCCCTTCTTTTATAATGTCTTTTGTGTTGATGATGATGATGATTTTATTTCTTCAGTACTACTTATTTGCTCACTTATTCAAATTTTATATTGCTGAAAAACCAAAGGTTTAAGAAAAAGTTTGATGGGTACGCATTAAAAATTGCAGAAGTTAATGAAGATGAAATGATCCACTTAGAAATAGTCAGGAGAGGGATGTAATTACAGAGGAGCTGATGAGATGGCAAAGATGCAGTATTTGATGAGGTCTTGTGGCTGTTTAGTTTGCTCTCAGATGATCAGATATTTAAAAACTTTGTATTTGAAAGCTAGTAAGAAGAGCACAGGATGAAGATAGAAGTGTGGCATATACCCGTGATATACTCAGACTATTAGAAGGTCCAGACAGAGCTAGAAAATACTTTAGAAAAGTGCTAAGAAAAATATAAAAGATGCACTTAAGGTCTGTTTGGAACAAGAAAAAAATGCTCAACTTATATTTTTGTCTTCTTGGTGAAGAAGACCATGGTTTTATGTCTCTGAGTGTATAAAAGCTAGTTCCTTTGCCAGGACAGCTCCTGCACTGAGCATCTTACCTAAAACACAGCCTATGTTCTCTCTGATTCCTTTTTGTTCTCCTCTTATTGGTATTAAGTTAAATTAATGAAAATGTACCTCAGAGACAGACTGAATTCAGGGCAATTAGAGATTTCAAGTCTGAGAATTCTTTGCAATTAGCATGTCAGGTATGATACACAGAATTAGCTATGGTAGGTCATGGGGAGCAGTGTGGACCAGAGACGTGAGGGGGAAAGTACAAGATAAGGGGGTCACGTCCTCAAGCATCCTTGGCCAAGGGTTTCTCCAATTCTCCAGGGAGGAAGGAGTGTTTACACAGCCATTTGTGAATAAATGAGTGTTGTTTTTTTTTTTAGTACTTTTACATGCAATTCATTTCTATGAACAGTAGACTTGTACACTTAAAGTTAAGTCAATAGAAATGGTGTCTCCCTCAAGGTAGTCTGTGGCATTTCTCTTAGAGTGGTCTATGGTGAAATAAATTTGAGGAATCTTGGATTATATGAGGTTATATAAATTTGTGCATGAGAGTGCATGTCGAAGGGATTTCAATATATTAATAAGAGCATTTTCCAAATGTATTTTTCATAAAACCCTGCCAATTATTTCTTGTGATTAGAATTCAGTGGAGTTCACTTTGGCAAATATAGGTAAAGGTACAACATTTGAATTAAAATTTCTCATAAATTGTTAACGTCTTAATGTAGTACATGTAATAAAGGAAAACTCAAAGTATACAAAATATTATTTAATTCTTTAACAAATTATATATATTTTGTAGAAAAAAAATGTAAAATGCTATTTCTTGGAACTATTGACTGTGAAATAACTTGGCTTCACTTTCAGCCAGAAGTAGGAGAGAGCTGTTTATTCCATTTAGAAAAGTGTTTGAAGAAAATATGATTCCTTTTATTATATAGAAAGGGGTAAATTGCACAAAGAAACAAGTTTTCTTGTTTGATTTGAATATCACATTTTATTTATGCTAAGTCATTCCAGTGGCTGGTGTCTATTACAGATGAAGTGCCGCAGTGCCTTTCTGGCCTGGAGAATTCTGAGAAAAACAGTCTGTAACACTCTTCCCACTGTGATGTTTTACAGAAATAGTGAGACAGTCTCAGGGAGACAAACGTATGCACAATACGCAAACAAACAGCTATACACACATACAAGCCTACACTTATTTTGAAACACACGTATTTTAAATATAAATAGTGTATTGTATAGAATGGGGACATTAAATTTCAGTTAACTCCCTCCCCAGCCTTTTTTTCTGAATTTATAAAATCCCAGTTAAAGATCTCTCTCAGGCAACATTGTGCATTGTGGGAAGGACTTGAATGGGGCTGACTTCACTGATTTCTTGGTCTGTTTCGACTTCCGGAATGAATAGTCACCATATATACCCCCTTCACAGAGTTAAGCCTGAAATAGGTGTTTATCTGTGTCTGGACTTGCAATCCTTAGATAGACTCAGTCTGATTTCATATATTACTTACAGGGCTTCCCTGGTGGCACAGTGGTTGAGAGTCCGCCTGCCGATGCAGGGGACATGGGTTCGTGCCCCGGTCCAGGAAGATCCCACATGCCGCGGAGTGGCTGGGCCCATGAGCCATTGGGCCCGTGAGCCATTGCTGCTGAGCCTGCACGTCCGGAGCCTGTGCTCCGCAACCGGAGAGGCCACAACAGTGAGAGGCCCACGTACCGCAAAAAACAAAAACTAAAACAAAAATTACTTACAATTTCATGTGTTATTAACAATAATGGAATAGTAAAGTACCTGATGTGTTATGATTTGATGTAGATTTCATCCTTTTCCCTCTTATTGGTAGTACTCCTTTAGGATCCTAAACAAACCTTTCTCTTTAACTTTTAGAAAATGCTTTGTTATTTGTTGAGCATTGATGACTGGTCCTGGCTCTCACGGAAAAAACGCCAACATTGCCCTGGTTGTGGAGTGTTTTCTGGAAGCACGTTTGATAATGTCAGAAATGAGGTCATACTGTTCTGGGAAGAAAGTGTTTTACATGAACTTACGTTTCTTCTTCCATAAGGCACTGATAATGGCAGAAAACAAGTCCTTGTCCAAGGTAAGACTTTGTAAAATAGTTGAATATGTTTTTAAAAAGCAGAAAATTTGAGAGAGTCTCATGAAGGTAGTTTCAGCTTTGTTTCAAATCAATTGCTAAAGTAATTGGTGATGCCCTTTGAAAAAGAGAAACAAAGTATGCACTGTTCAACATGATTCATCACTTTCCAGAGAAGGCAAAGGCAAAGTATAGTTGTTCTTTTGTTTTTTTTGAGTGTCTCATAATTGTAATTTACACATACGAATCCCACAGGCATATGTCACCAACAGATGGTATTTATTAAAAATCCACATGCATTCCTGGATGGTTTAAGTGTCCTTCTGCTTGAAGGCAAAGAAATGGATTAGATGACCTGTCAAGGTCATTCTACCTAACTTTCAAGAGTATGATCTGGAACTGTCCCACTGCTTAAAATGGGTTTATTTTAAATATATGTCCAGGTTGAGTGTGTTTGCTGCAAGTGACACTATATACAACTTGAATCAGACTAATAGGAAAAACACAATGTATTGACTCGCTTATAAAAGGGTGTGGTTGGTGTTGGCATTAGCGACAACTGAATTCACAGACTGGAATGTGTAAAGTCGGCTTTTCCTCTTTCTTCTCTGCTTCTCTCTGTGGAGGGCCCATTCTCTCATCAGCAGATAGACTTGGCAGGGGACATGGGCTCAGTAACGGATGCCTCAGTCACCAAAGAGAAAATACGTCTTTGCAGCCAGCTCTGATTAGGAATCTTGGGCAAGATTTTATTTGGCCTAGAGCAATCCATATAGCCACACGTTGAAGTTTGAAGATTGGCTTTCCTGGGTCATGGGTCTTTCACTGCCCGTGATCTTATTCATACCAGGATTAAGAAAGACAAAAGGAGATTTCTGGGATCTTGAGACTGCCCCACCCAGCCTCCAAGCCAATGACTTCACCATAACAAATGGTCCAGAGACAGTTTTAAGAAGATTGTAACTAAAACTGAATATTCACTTTTTCCTAAGGGCTTATCAGGATCAATATCTTCATGCTGTACTTATTCCTGATCTCAGTCTTCACCAGAAGTCCAGACCCCTCAAGACATGTGGTTACCTTTATACACCTCCATTTGGATCTAGGCATCCTGTCATCTGATATAATCCACACACCTCCCTAGTTACCATCCTCCTTCCTCTCTCCCCTCTCCATACCCCCACTGCCTATACGCGCACCGTGCTTTCTGGAGCTCAGGTTATTTTATCAGTAAAATTGTGTGTCATCTTTAACGTCTCTAAATACTCCTTTTCCCTTCTGGTTTTATTGGAACCTAACTTTCACTTGAGGATGTTGGATTCCCCTACAGCCTTACAGCCTGTTTAAAAAAATTTTTTTCTCTCTCTTTCTCACACCCCATATAACACAATACCTAGAGATGGTGTAAATGTCCTTTTTTCTTTTATCACCATTCAAGTTCTTTTAGCTCTTCATTGCCCTAAAACCTGAGCTGTTTGAATTGCAGGGCCCCTCCTTGTCGCAGTATTTACCAAGTGCCTGGTAACTCTGCCTTATTTATTGGCAGTTTAAACGTGATTCTTACCTTTTTTTCACCACCACCCTCCTACCTTTCTTCGGGTGACTTTAGCATCAGTTAGATAACCCAGTCCACAGTCTGGCTTTTCACATCCATGAGCTGCTCACTTCCAATGATCATTTCCTCAAAACCGACTCAGGTATCCAACCCCTTGGAGGTACTCTACAGATTTTCATTTTGATAGGTGCACCCGATTCTCTCTTATAAGCAATCCACTGTAACCTCAGCATTTCCTGTTGTGACGAAAGAAACGGAAGAACAGCTTCAGGGCTAACAGCACATTTTGGCTTCTGTAAGAAACTTGCTTGCTTGCTTGGGGCGGGAAGAACCAGGTTCCTGATTGGCTGATTCAAAATTAAACAGCTCCCTCCCGCCTTGGGGACTTCCCGCCCTGTGAAGGGTATAAAGGCCTCGCCCGACTGTTAGTTGGGGTCTCACTCACTTCTCTCCGAGTGGGACCCTGTCCGGACAGTTTGTGTAAGCTTCTATACTTGTACTTGTATAAATCCCTTGCTAATCTTTCTACTTGGTGTCGGTGATTCTCGGGTGTCCTTGGTTGGGACACGGGTCGCATTTACCGGGGAACTCGACTCCAGGTCTGTGGCTCCCGGACCGCAGCACTGTTTTTCTAGCTTACTAAGTCTAGTATCACCTGCTTCTGTAATTATTTAACCCGTAAAGATGTTCCAATCATTTGACTCTATTATCCTATCGTATTTTTTTGTCATTGGTATCCTTCACATCCTCAGTATCTCTCCTTAGTTTAGATTCTACAATTCATATGAAATTTACTTCCTTCCCTATAAGATCAATTCCAGTATTCCTCTCTCCCACCACTGTACTCACAGGCAAAAACTCAACCTTGTTAAGCTCATCTCTCTGCCTACTCTATGCTTGTTCTTGAGAAGCTAAATGTTGCTGAAGAACAACACGCAAATATGCTAATTTGTTTCACCTAAATTTATGACAATATATCTCAAGTAAGTTTCAGGGGTTCCTGGCAATCTTATCATACTTTCCTGTCAATTTGCTGTACCACCATTAAAAAGAATGATGTCATCTTTTTTTCTTCTCAAAGTCCCTTTGCTCATCCTCAACTATTTATTTCATTTTGTTTTTCATGGAGAGAGAAAATTAAAAAGAGTTACCTTATCTTGCCTCCATCAAATCAAGTAACCAACTTGCATCTGTACTGCCACCTTCTGCATTGCAGCTGCACGTACCATCTTGTCTTCTGCTTGTAAAGGATGCTATGTTGCACTGCTCAGATCTACCTCTCAGGATTAAGGTACTTCTTTCTCCAGTCTGGAGTAAAAACTCACCTCTCTCTTGTCCAAAGCAAGAGAGGTGGCACCTGGAGTGATCTGAGGAGACAGAATCTAAAATGAGATTTTGGAACTGAATTGCCACCAGCCATTTGCAACGAGGACCGGTGAAGACTCCATCACTTGTGGTAGGAAGAGCATGGGAAGCTCTTGGCACATTGCAGTGGTGCAACTGTTAACAATTTTCATTCATGATGAGCTGGAATGGCATGGAAGAAAATGCATCAGTGGGGCAATATCTCAGGTGCTTTAGAAGGTTGGAAGAGGTAGTAATTATAAGGATTATAGAATTTGATTGTTGTTGCTGGGAGTCATTGATGCATTCAATAAAAAAAATTAATGGCTAAGTGTGGAAGCAAGGGGACCTTTTGAGAAGCATATGAAGAAACTCTAATCTCCTGCAGCCAGAGGGTAAAAGAGCTAAAGACCAGGCCCAGGACCTAATCATAAGAGCAACAGAACTCACAAGAAAGTTGATTTCTCAGTCCTGGCAAGTCTT
The DNA here is from genome assembly GCF_000442215.2 of Lipotes vexillifer. Lineage (NCBI taxonomy): Eukaryota > Metazoa > Chordata > Mammalia > Artiodactyla > Lipotidae > Lipotes > Lipotes vexillifer. The sequence continues at coordinate 1,777,601 of NW_006782724.1, read as the reverse complement.
ATGCCAAAGTCACGGCCCTTGTTGGAACAACTGGAACCTTGATACTTTGGACAGAGACATCTGGACTGATGTACTGGAAAACATTATAACTCAAGATTTTCATGAACCATCTGTACTTGTAGTAGTGGTTCATGTCTCCTATTCCCACTTGCTTGAAGATGATGAAAACCTCTGCTTTGCAAAATGGGACATGTCCCCATCCCCACCTTCAGGATATGACCCTTCCCCTCTCCTTCAGGCCACCAGAACAGTAACAAGAGTGAAGTCACAGAATGAACTGGTCAGAGGGATGAAATGCAGAGCCTGTAAGGGGAGGAAAAGTGCTATTCTAATAAACAGCTGAAGGACCTAGCCAAAATACACTGTTAGGAATCTGAAGATATCTCTAGGACTAGATTATGAGAGTACTAGAACAAGAGTACCATTAAAGAAAGTTGGTAAAGAAGAGTTTGTTGATATGAAGGACTGTCTAACACTGGAATATTTAATTACCTGGCAAGGGCCCTGGAGCTAACATGATGCTGCTTTGGCTCTTGAAATCTTGAAGAAAGCTATGGCCCATTCTAAGTGTGATAAAAATGCCAGAACTCTTGCAGAAAATGGTAGAAGAAGGCTCAAAAAACTCAAATAAGTGAGGCTGAGAATCTCTCCAGATGGCCATGTTTAAAGGGAGAGGACACTGTCAGCCAGCATCGCCAGGAATGAATAAGTCCAAGGGGCACTTGCATCACTGAGAAGGTAGGTAGTAGCGGTCTTCTACAAGCCAGGACTGAGAGTAGGGGATGGTCTTACAGAATTGAGCTCACTGATAGCAAAAGGAGTCATCAGATTCTCAAAATAACAGAGGCCCAGTGACAGCACGTAACCATCAGAGGCAGGGTTTCCCTGGAGATAGATTTGGGGATGGAAAATTTAGGGCAGAAGGTTTATTTCTTTGCTAATTGTCTATCCACCACTGTGTTATAAGATACTTGGGGGCAGGGAATTGCCTGCCTCCTTCACTTGCATATCTTCAAGTACAGAAAATATTGCTGGACGCATAAAAGGCTTCCAACAAATATTTGGAAATGAGGTTATTCTAAAAGAGTGGGAGTGCGGGGGGGGGGCAGATATAGGACCCCTGATGCTGGAGTCCTTGTGAGATTTTTTTTTTAAATTAATTAATTAATTAATTTTTGGCTGCGTTGGATCTTTGTTGCTGTGCGCGGGCTTTCTCTAGTTGCGGCGAGTGGGGGCTACTTTTTGTTGCCATGTGCGGGCTTCTCTTTGTGGTGGTTTCTCTTGTTGTAGAGCACAGGCTCTGGGCGCGTGGGCTTCAGTAGTTGTGGCACACGGGCTCAGTAGTTGTGGTTTACGGGCTGTAGAGCGCAGGCTCAGTAGTTGTTGCGCACGGGCTTAGTTGCTCCGCGGCATGTGGGATCTTCCCAGATCAGGGCTCGAACCCGTGTCCCCTGCATTGGCAGGCGGATTTTTAACCACTGTGCCACCAGGGTAGTCCTCCTTGTGAGATTGTAGGCAACTCAGATTTGTAATTTCTATGATATGTTTTGAACAGTTTAAAAACTGACTGTGGACCTTTAAAAATTAAAAGTAGATTTTAAAATTATAACCCTTAATAAAGTCATCTGTTTCAATATTGAAGTGTAAAAACATTTACCTAAGTTTTATGTAAGCTCTTTATTGAGAGGTATAGTTCCTGAACAGACAGCCAGAAGTAAATCTTTCCCTGCAGTGCAAGCACAGCCATTGTGAGAAGGGAGGACGGTGGTCATGATCATTCTTGTTCCAGTTAACAAAATGAAGCCTTGAAAATTAGGGAAGAAAGTGTTGAGTTAGCTGGATGCATGTTCTGGTGAGAAAGTGTAGGGAAATTTAAACCAGTATTTTCCAAACTATGTACTGAGAACATGAACTTTGTGAGTGGCTAATACATGTTCTGTGTTCAAAAGTGTTTATAGCTCTATCTAAGATCAAGAAACACTGCCGTAGTATTTTGTGTGTTATGTACAAGATGAAAGCACACATATTAACTATTTGACTTTCAAAAAAGATTATAACATTCAAAAAAGATTATATTTCCAATGAGTAGCATGATTTCCTGTGACTCATGATTTTATTAAAGAATTAGGGGAAAGGAAATCTAAGATTATGATAAGAAGAACTAAGACTAAATATAAAATAAAATAATTGAACCTAGACTTTTTAGATGTTTTAATATCTTGTTTTAAATAATTTTCAAGAGTTGAAATATTTAGTGTTTCTGATATCTCCCAGCTTCTGTTCTAGGCACTGTCAGAGATATAGAAATCGATTATTACGTGGTTTCCCCTTTGAAGGATATTGCACTTTAATAATTTAGCAGTGATTTTATATTTCTGTGATCCAAATGATCAAGGAAAGCATCATTTATAATATTTACTAGAATATGTGCTAATGAAATCATAGTCATTGTGAGTCATCATACACAAAAATAGTCCTTCGAGCAACAGTGACCAGTAATTCAGACACTATTGTCACCTAGATATCAGTTTCCTGAAACTTTTGACATAGTATTTAAAACAAAAATAATCTTGTTCATAATCGCCATTCATGTCTTTAAAATGTTCACAAATGTCGTTTAAGCCCTTCCAGTAAGGTAAAAAATAAGGAAAAGTCATCAAGTGAAAGAATTTGCTTCTGGCAAACTCAGTCACCCGGTTTGGTACTGTTTTACCAGCCACAGGTCTGGGAAATGTACATGGTCCCACCTCCCTTCACTCCTCCGCAAATGTGTTCACATTGTTCATTTCCGTCAAGATACGAATTATAGAAAACAGTGTATTACACTGCCTGTTCTTGGGGATTTTCATTCATAAATGGATTAACTTTTTAAGAGAATGGTGGAATTTCTATATGAATCAATGGATGAGGAAGGTATTGGAGAGGGCCCACCTAAAATCACATCATCTAAGCACTTTCTTTGATGTGTAAGTCAATCCTACCCCTCATGGCATGCATTCTAAGTTCACACTGAATTGATTTTCATTAACCTGAGTCTTGGGATTGAGTGGATTTTGCTGTGGGCCCTGACTTATAAAACACAGATTCACCTTAAACCTCTCAGAGTAGAAAATTTTATAGGGTAGCACTGCAGAGAACCAAGTAACTAGTAGCTAGGCAACCAGAAGCAACTGTAAGAAAAGCAAGTGTTATCTGTGTAATGTTTGGTATTAAGAGATTAAAAGTATTATCCTGTATTTATTTATTTATTTATTTATTATATCCTGTATTATTTATCCTGTATTATTTATCACAAGTAAAACTTGCTTGTGATACTCAGTGTCTTTCACATATACCTTTACATGAAATTCATTATATCAGTTTATCTTCTATCAGGCTTATTTTTGATTGCCTGGGGGCTCTTTTCGAGAATTCACTTAGCTGCTTGGCTCAGTCTACCTTGATAAGAACTATAAATTAGTGTATTTTAAGCGCTCTCAACCTAAGAGTGAAGCACTGGACTTGATGGGACCATGAAGCATCTGCCTCTTGGTTGTCGGTGCAGTTAAGTTCCTGGGGATGACAGAGGCTAACAGCATATTCAGCACCCTGTTCATTGAAGTCAGCTGCATCTCCTGAGTCAAGGAGAAGGAAGTCCAGGTGGCTAGAATCCACTACACTAGTGGGCACCATTTTCCTGAAAGCAAGACATCCATCCTACCTCTTTAGGTCACATGTGCTATACTCTAGTGTTATATTTTGGGCTGTTTTGTTTGCTAGTAACATTAAACCAATTCAAACTAGTGGAGATAAGAACATCTGGGTGTCTACAAACCTGGGGAGAGGAATAACACTAGGTGTTTGAAACAATCAAACATTATTCTAATATCCTTGCCATACTATGCTGTTTGACTCATTTTTCCCTTTCATCACAAATCCCTTTTCTCTACTTCTTTACTCAATGGCACCAGCCTATGACAGCTCCCCTCCTCTTCATCATATAAACCAGATTTGAGTTCTTCAGTCCCAGTTGCAAAATTTCCGACCAAGGACTCATACGGGCCCATCTAGGGTCAAGGGTTCACTTCTGAATCAATGAACTATGACCAGAGCGTGAGGTCACTGCAAGCTTCCACAGGAATCACAGTGTATGTGCATCTGTGTGAATGGAATCCACACAGGCAAGTGTGAAAAAGAAAAAGCAATTGGCATCCACTGTACCTTGCTACCTCACAATATTCTTTAGATAAAGATGAGTCACCTCATTTTATTCTGTCAAAGAAAAGTAATAGCCGCCCCAGCCAGGGATATGTTATGCAGAGTATAACTGCCTTGTAAGGGAATTTGTTTTCATTTCCCCCATCAAGTTTAAAGTGACTCTTTCTATGGAAAGAAATATTTCCCGTTTCATCGAAGACAGTGACTAACAATGGAAAATAATTGCAGGCAACAGAGCAACCAAAGAAACACATACAAAAGCAACAGAGAGGTGCAAGCCATACTTATCCATTCCTGCACTTACAAACAACTATCAAGCCTAAACAAAGTTTATATAAGCAAAGTTTGTATTGCAGAGAAGACTGGACCCTAAGGCAGAAGACCAGTATTTATGAACACAGAAGAACATCCCAGGTGGTTTAGAACTTAGCCACATGATGGAATATTTTACTTTCTACTGTTAGCAAGGAACTGAAAGTTGTTATAAAAGCCTTCAGCGTATCCCTTATAGTTCCCTTTGTATAAGTAGGCATAAAAATGTATATGGTTCTCAAAAGAGCGTGGGGTAAACTCTTCCTGAAACTTTATTTTGCAATACTCAAAACATCACAATTTAAAGACCCAGTCTAGGTACAATTCATTATTGATACCTAAATTAATTTAATCAGATCAACTATGAAGTCCAAAATTCTGGTGCCTGTGTAAATTTAGGAAGAATTCTTCCTCCATAGCTATGGTTTAAAGAACTTTATTTTTACTTGGGAATGCTACAATCTAGACTAAATTAGACAACTTTCCTTTTTGACTGTGGAGAGTGGCTAGAGAAAGTTTGCCCACAAAGAAGTGATTTGGGATAAGTTTTACATGGAATGCCTCTCCACCATGGCCATGTGATCTCAATTATATAATTACAACTGTAATCTCGGACAAAGATAATTATACATGTTAGAAGTTTCTTTGAACCTCTGTACTTTGGTTTTGCTAAAACTAGGTAGCATGTAAAGGCCATTCAAGTATATTGAGGTTATGGGCAAATAATAACTTGCTCATGTTTTAACCTATATATTTCTTTAGAGTGTGGTCACTTGGTAAAACAGACATACAAGTACAGTAATGACATAAACACAGCATTCCAACATCGAAGGTTAATCATTTGCCTAGAGTAAAGGGTAAAAGTTATGTTTGAAAAAAGCCAATTTCCCACGTAAATCTGGGGTACAAATGTTCAGCTTCCATTCAAGTCACCAATATTCAAATAACGTTACTCCACCTCCCCTCTTTGGAGGGTCTGCCAAAAAATACTTTCTCCGTGTTCACTTAGCTCTTCATCAAGACAAAGACATGTGTAATCCAACTGAACACTAAAACATATGTTAACACTTATATAACAACAACAAAAATGACATATATATGTCAAGGAGGAATAAATACATTAAAGTTTTGTTTCTTTTGTATTCAGCTAGGGTAGGCATAGATTAACAAAATTAATCACATTGATTTTTAATTTTAATTTTATTTCATCCTTTTTCATCCTCCAACCTTTGTGTCAATTTATCCCACAATGCCTGTCTATGCTTTTATTATCAGATCAAAAGCTATTTTGGTTAAAGATTTTGTAATGTATTTTGGCCCCTATTACTCGGGGTCAAATCTACTTTCAGAGAATGTGGCTAAAAGCATGCCAACTCTCAATTACTTTGGTTCCTAAAGATGGGGCATCCTTTGTGTCTCAAACTATTTACTCCCTCAATGTTGGATGCAAACTTTTCCTCAAAGGCATTTGAAGTCCAATTATGGATCTACTCTGATTTCTTATAGCCACATGTTTTCCCTTTCTTCAGCCATTCCTTAGGATGAACGTCTTGGAGAGATTATTCTATCTTGTCCTTTATCCATCTTCCTTGCCTCTCATGCCCTAAATATTCCAGAAATCCAGAAAGCATCCTCTGTTGGCTTCTCTCCTCTGTCTTCCCAGTGGCATTATTTGATATTCTGCATTGCCTATCAGGTCAACAAAACTCAGAACTTGTTTCTCAAATATATTTCACTGTCCTTTTAAAACAAAAGAACGTATATTTTCAATACCCAGTCTCAATCTACATGGTTATTATGATGAGTTTTCCCCACAAAAGCACAGACTTTCAATGTGAGAGCTGCCTGTTTCATTACCAAGAAGATTGTATTGAACATTTTAGATATTTAAGTGATAATGATCTTTGTGTAAAGGACTACTTAGATTAAAATAATTTAGACCAGGGAGTATGACTGCCTTCAATATACAAAGATTCTGCTTATTGCCAAGGGAAACAATAACACTTCAAAAGCACACTCTCTAGTTACTTTATGAATCAAACTGTAAAATGCTTGGATTGTAGCTTGCCATTCTTTGAACTCTAGGCTTTTCCATTTAAAATATGTTTGGTTTGCTTTTTCTTAGGTTGGCACTCTGGCAGAATCCTGCATTAGAAACAGCCATCTCTTTGGAGATATAGATTATAGTTCATGTTAAAATATGTTTGCCGTTGACATCCTTTTGGCTTAAATTGGTGGCACATTTAGTGGAAGTTTAGTGTTTCAGAAGTTTCTTAAAATGATTTTAGCAGGAGAAAAATGGTGCCATAAATATTATTAGAATGAAACATTTTTTCAAGCATTAATGTATTTCACTTCTTGACTACAGAGGTAAAAGAATGTGGAATTTTAGAATGATGGTTGTTAAGTTTTGCACAATGGTTGGACCACTGCAGATTTAAATCAAGATGGGACTCACACAGAGTTTGCAGAATTTTCCACCGAATCTAAGAATGGTTTCATTATGTGGAAGATCTCTGAAAGGAAAATATTAGTTTTAGAAAACTCCAGAGCATGTTGGCTCCTCTAAATAAATATTTTTAAAAATTTAATGTTAGGTTCCTGAATATTCCTCTCTCTACCAGAAATGGAGGAAAATTTCCCCTCTGGGGAGAAAGATGTCTCATCTTAAGAATCTCTGTGAACAAAAGCTATCCCATGATCAGCTAAGTATAGAGAGATCTCTTTCAAGAATGGTCTAACATTAATGAGCCCACACTAAATAAATATGATGCCTCTTTTTTATGAGTGTCCTTCATCTATCATTAGAAGCTTCAAAATTTACTGGGGTATTTGGGAAGCTATATAATGATGACCTGTCCTTTCTCTAAAGTTTTAAAATTTATATCTTTCACCACCATAAATTAAGTTGCTCTAATCTTTGTCTTTGGTTTGTCTAAATGAAATGGTCATTTGTAGAAATGGTTATTTCTACAGAGCTAGTCAAGCATGATTACTTGACTAGCACTGTAGAAAGAATTCAAATATCAGATAGAATAGTCTCTAGGTTATCACCAAAACCTGGTATCCTGTTATTATATAATTAAGGCCACAAGGTTGTCAATATCAAACACATCCACTGCTTCCTTCAATCTGCAACCTGAAACTAAAGCCAGAATTTTAAGTCACAAAGACATCCCTGAGAGCAAGTGGGACATTTTCAAAGCTGTGCCAGGGGATTTAAGGAGCATTACTTCCATTAATCTTGCTGAAAGTCTCATGACTAAATTCCTATGCTTTGCTTTTAAGATTTGCTCAAAAATGTCTCAGCATACAAAGTACGGACAAGTTATTCATTACAGCTTTTACTTTACAGCATTCTGAAACTATTTCTAAGTAATTTAGCACTGACTTTCCTCTTCTACAAAAGATCATAAAATACTTTCTGCCTAAGTGAAAGATTTGCTTTTTGATAACATGAACTTTCACAAAGAGTGAAAACTAGTTTTTACACTGAGCTTGACTGAAAGAAAAAAAGCAGTAGTAAAGATGAAAGAAACTCCAGCAGGTCTATTCATTTGTTTTTTTACCAAAAAATGATAGAAGCTCAGAATTTTTTATTGCTTAGAATAGATAGATAGATTAGGTATTGCAAATACCAAGTCTAATAAGATGGTCCAATGGTCTAGTTGAGGAAATAGGGAGATGGAAACATAAAGCATAGTAGAGACATGTAACAAGGAAGAGGAACCCTGGGAATTGTAAAGATCTGAGGCATACAGAGTCATCTAAGGTTTTGCATTATAGCATTCGTTGGGTAGTGTAGGACATAAAGCAAAAATGTTATAAAGTCAGACTTAGAGGGCTTTGTAATCAATGATAATTTGCATTTCATTTTATAGGGAATATATAATCAAATCAAGAATTGAGAGAGAGAATTTAGGAGGTCTCATAAATGAAAGGTAGACAACAAAGGCAGAGAGATCAGTAAGGAGCCTATTCCAAGAGCAAGTAGAGATGAAACAAATATGAACGAAAGAATCGCCAGTGATAATGCAGAGAAACTGGTTGAAGGAACTGACTGGAGATGGGAGAAAGAGGAGTCGAGAATTACTGGGGTTTTTAGCATACTGGGTTGAGATATGGTAGAAAATAGAAGAAGCAGCCTCAAATTGAGGCAGAAGATAATGATTTCTACTTGGTTATGAGAAGCTAGAGCTCTGTGAAGTTTGTGAATAATTGTTGAGTGAGTTTTGGGGCTATAGATAACAGATTTTGAGACATCAGTTCATAAATGATGGGGTTGATGAGCCCATCTGGAGAAATGTTAAAAAATAAAGAGAGTAAATGAAAAGGAGATTGATTGGAGAATCTTGGTGGCGGCTGATGTTAGAAAAGCAATCAGGAAAGGAGATGGAGAAAAGTGGTTAAAGAGATAAGAGAGCCAGGAAAAGCTTCTCTAGAGGAGCTTTATCATTAAAGCTATGGAGAAATGTCATCAGGGGCCCAAGGGGCAAAGTAGTTGAGGAGGATGAAGGCTGTAGTTTTGGTAACTATGAAGTCATTGATATTTTTACAGAGAATGTTTTCAGCAGAGTGATGGGGACAAGACCTGCAGGTCATTTGGGAACGATCTGGATATAAATGATGAGAGCTTTGGGTAGGTGGAGGGTGCTAATATAGACTCACTTTCATAGATGTTTGGAAACAGAACCAAGAAGATACATGAGGTAGTGTCTTGAAAAGGCACATGTTGAAAGATGCTGTGTGAAGGAAGAGAGACCTGAGAGTGTTTGAATGATGATACTGGGGAGTCCAGTGGAGAGAGAAAACCCTTAGGAAAGAAATTTGATATTTCAGTCTGTTCAACCTCTAAGAAATTGTTGAATTCGATTCCCCCACCCTGCCTTCCTCAATATACAGTCATGCACAGGATGATTTGGGTCATAATAACTGCTCAGAGAGTTACCTGTATCAGTCAGGATAGGCTAATTTTTGCGGCAAAAACAAGCCCTCTCCCCTTAAATTAGAGTTTCAATAAAATAAAGTTTAGTTCTTGTTTTGCATCATGTTTTGTTTTTTTTGTGTTGTGTGTGGGTTGACAAAGGCATTCATAACATTCAGGGATCCAAAGTGACAGAGGCACAATCTTGGTAAGTACTCTTATAATTACTACTGTGGGACAAAGCGGGTATTGGGAATGTCACACAGGTTTTTAAAGCTTTCACATGGAAGTGACATATGTTACTTCTGCTCATATTTCATTGGCCAAGCTAGTCACATAGCCACCGGAGTTCAAGTGGTCAGGGAAGGGCAACCCCACCAGATGTCTGTAAGGAGAACCAGCAATGCTGTGAACATTTGTAATGATTGCAACACTACATTAAAAGCTTGAAAGGGAACTCTAGCATTCAGAGAAGATGGATGAGGGAGCAAAATGTGTTGAATTAACTACATTCTCCAATGCTATTATGCTTCTTGAAATGCATATAATGTTGAAATCATCTCATAGGAGCACCTGTGAAAGGGACTTTTTCATAATTGTTTCTGAATGCTTCTAATAAAATGAGACAATTAGCCTTCTCTAATGTATTAGTTATGATTAGTTTCGTCTGCATGTGACAAGAAAAATATATAACAGTGGCAGATATAAGATACAATTATTTTTTTTCTTATGTAAAAGTCTGGATAAGAGGTCCAGGGCTTCCATGTTCATCAAAGGCCAGGTTTCTTCTACTTAGTTTCTTCATCATCTTCAACTTCCATTTTGACTTCCATTTTGTGGTCCAAAGATGCCTGTTTCAACTTCAGCCATCTCATCTGTATACCAGCAGCAGGGCACTTCCTAAAAGTTTCACCACCACCTCTGAATATATTGAATTGGCTGGAACTTAGATGCTCACATGAAAGCTGGTCTGTGCGGTCTTTATTCTGGGGGCCCATGTGCTCAATTAACATTTGGAGGTTCAATTTCTAAGAAGAGGAGAATGATATCACGTGACTGCCCATTTTACATACTTCATCATGCCTGTGTGGAGGGTCCTCCTTTTTGATTTGAGGTTTTTAGCAATCCTTACCATAGCCAGGAATCAGGGACTCCACGTTCCACACCAGAAAGGTAACGACTCACTAGGAATACATCTATTTTTGGAGCTAGAATACCTTCTCTAGCTTCTTATTTAGAGTGGAGCAGCACTTTGAGAAAGAGTGAGTATCAGTATAGGTTTTGGTGCATTTTATGGCCACCTACTAGCTTTATGTAATTCACAATTCATGGTGGGAAGTGATAGTGGGATTGAAAAAATTTGGCCAATATTTTCAACTGGCTATGAGTTTAACCATGTCCTGTACAGAACTGGGCTCCATGTGGAGTCCCTGCCATAGAACTCCAAAGAGTTAGTGAGATTTGGAGAGTGATAGAGATTCTTCATTTTTGCTTCACGCCCATTATGGGAGATGTAAGATGGAACAGATTTTGTAGCCAAAAGAAAGAAGAGATAAAGTGCATGGAACTTCAAAAGCAGGAGAGGTTGGCAGCTGCATTTGACCCAGCATTAGACCTGGCACAGATTTCAGGAAACAGTAGAGATCTTTTTCTTTATACTTTTGTTTTTCATGTGTTCCTTTTTAGAGCCTTTCCACTTCATATACCAGATGTTGAACTTACATTATTGTTGTGTTGGTAGTAGTAACACAAATTTGAATTATAGGAGAATGTATTGTTCAAGTTGCAGATGAGATAAACCTTGCCAAATATGCATGAATTAAACATCCAGTAGCCCAGGGCTCGATGGAGTTCTGAGTCAGGAAAAGAGGGTGGTTAGGAAACTGTGATGGCTGGGATTCCTGAGAATATCAGATACCCCTTCTGTTGTTTTGTACTTTACCATAGAATAATGATGGAAAGCAGAAAAAAAAATCTAAAGCTGAAGATGTACATCTAATTAGGAACTGGATCATAGTCTTATTTAAGTCATAAGATAGTAAAAGATGTATTAAATTGATGCTAAGTATAGGAAAAAAAGAAAAAACAATTCTTATTTTCCAATTAATATTTCATTCACCCCTCATCATCTTTAAATCTCATATAACATTATAAATCCCTTTTACAATTAAATACAATTTATTTTCCTTTAAAGTTTGTTCAAGTTTTCACTGTTATGGTTTATATGGTAAAATTCAATATCGATTTTTTTCTTTCGGTATTCCTGACCAACTCAAATCCTTTTTATAACTTCATAGCCTTTTCAGCAACTTTATCTGGATGTTAAATAGCCAACCCTTGTTTCTGACAAATAAAAATAAATTAAGAAAATATCTTACAACTTGACCCTGAATCTGATACACTACCATCTATTTTTGTCACTTTAAAAAATTTATGTGGCACTGTCTATATCACCAAGAAACATTTGTTGAAAATAGGATTTTATTATAGGGTATCAAACCATTTTTTAAAGTTCAAGGACATATAACCTTAGCATATTGATTTATCCACAGCTTATGTTGGTTTTATTTTAAGTGGATATGCATTAATAAAACATAACTGTGGTTTATCCCAAATCTCATCCTTTTCCTTCATACAGAAGAGAAGCAAAGCAATCAATTATTTTATATAGTTGTTAGTAGAGGGAAAACAGATCAGTTATATTACTATATCATATTTGTAAGAAGTCCCTTGACAAGAAATTTTGCACCAAAATTGATAGCGCACTGTGTATAGTAGGTTAAAATCTCTAGTGAAGGAAGTATGGATAAAATCAAACAATACTCAAAGGATGCTACACTGCAGAATGATATCAAGTGCCATATTCTGCATCCACATTTTTAGCACAACTGATTTAGGTATATGTACCTGTTAGCAACAGGGGATAGCACAGTAAATTGCCCAAGTGACTCTGAAAGGAAATATTAGCAAGTGACTAGAATGGGGATGAAAATTTATTCAGTGATGAGAATAAAATATGACATATCCCTGGTAAATTGTGCTTTCTGTATGTGTTTGCATGTGTGTATACAAGTTTGAATGTTGTGGCTGGCATTTTTAATAAACCTCAAAGTAAGTTAAAAAAAAAACTAAAATTTCAAAAGGGTCCTGAACTCTAAGACACAGTAACTTTGGTATCAACATTTCCACAGATTTTGTATGAGCAGGAGGAATTTCTGGCTCTTAATAAGAATGAACTGAAATCTCTGCTCTCCTTTGCTCTCTCTTTTGAATTAATTGGCTTTGGCTTGCCAAAATCACAGTACAGACCATAAAGAATGAAAGGGCTTGACATGTTTTGTGTTTTCTCCACTGCATTAATTGAGCTATAAATGAGATTTTGGTCAATAAAATAAAACATGTTGCCCAGCGCATATGGAGAGAAGCACCAGAGAGAGTCAAATGCTTAGCAATACGAGAATGTGAACACAACTTACAGCTTCTCCCATAAATCAATTCCAGTAAAGTATGGTGTGTACTCCCTGTTGATCTAGTCCCTTAAGTCATTTTACAAATTCTTGGGCACACATAAAAGAATACATTTCAAGAACTCGGTGTGTTTTTCTTCCCCTAAACATGGTGCTCTCAAATCCTCCTTTTGACACAATTCGTTGTGATTTCAATATCCACGTAGAATGTCTCTCCAATACGCTGGACTCTCAATTCTTTGATCGCCTCTCCTCCTAAGATCTTGTCCAACAACAACTTCCTTCCACCCCTCACACTCATGCTTTATACCCTTGGTCTTAGCATTTCCCATAAATGTGACTGCAATTCTAATTTTAAGTATCCTGCATTCAAATTACCACCTCTTTTTCCAGCTCACTTCCTCTGGTGCCCTTACTTCACCAGTCTTTCTTTTCTTCTCACTGGGACTTATAACACATTGATTTTCACTTGTCTTCCCTCCCTTCACGTCTTCATTCCTCTCTTCCCAGCTTCCATTGTGTGATCAGTTGTCATCACTCCCTTGCACAGATGTTTGACGTCCTTGACCTTCTCTCATTCCCTCCTTCTCTTGTTTCTTCACACTCTTCTCAATTCTGGTTAAATCCCACTCTCTGCTTACTCCATCGGTCCCCTCCATGGCTCAATGTGTTTGGAGGAAAAGACACACCTTGGTGACTCATCCCACTTAAAATTCTTGATTGCTGGCACAGTTGGAATCACGGAATCAAGAATCACACTGTGCACCCCTCGCCCATTCCCTCTTCCTCTTTCCTGGGAAACTGCTGCATACTTTCCCATCTCCATAAATCCCAAACACCTCTTCCCTTTCCTCTCTCTCACCTGTTAACCTTTCTCACTTCAGTGAAAGGACAGTGCTCCATCAACACTCTACCTCCTTCACGTTGCTAAATCTGATGGCTATTTCTCAGTTGATCCACCTGATAACTCCCTTCTCCTTGAAGCACTCTCTTCACTTGACTTCCAGGACACAACATTCTCCTTGTTTTCCTTCAGCCTTGCTGACCACTTCTCCTCAGTCACCTTAGTAAGTGACACTTCACCTCCAGTCTTTTAACATTAGAATGCTCAGGACTCAGTCCACAGACCTCTTTTCTTTTCTGTTTTCATTCATTCCTTTGTTAATGTCATCCAGTCTCATGGCTATAAACACCAACTGCTGCTCTATGTTTATTGTTCTAAACTGGATGTTTCCCAAAATTCCAGGCTTTGTATCTGCTTGCTCACTTGGATTTTTCCCTTGAATACAGATAGGCATGCCAATCTTTTTTTTTTTTTTTTTTGTCTCTTCCACTTTTGTTGATATATAAATGACATATGACACTGTATAAGTTTAAGGTGTACGGCATAATGATTGGATTTACATGCACCATGAAATGATTACCACAATGTTAAGTAAACATCCATCGTCCCGTATAGATACAAAATTAAAGAAAAATTGTTTCCTTGGGATGAGAACCCTTAGGATTTATTCTCTTTACAACTTTCATTAATAACATAGAGCAGTTTTAATTATATTTGTCATGTTCTACATTACATCCCTAGTACTTATTTATCTTATAACTGGAAGTTTGTACCTTTTCACTACCTTCCTCCAATCCCCCACCCCCAACTACAGATGCAATTTTGTTTTCTATGAGTTTGTTTTTTAAATATAATTGACCTATAACACTATGTTAGTTCCCAGTACAAAACATAATAATCTGGTATTTCTATACATTTCAAAATGGTCATCATGATAAATCTCATTACCATATGTCACCATACAAAGATATTATATGATTATTAACTACATTCCTCATTTAAATATGAACTGTACGTTTCATATCATGACTCATTTGCTTTCTAACTGGAGGATTGTACCTCTTAATATCCCTCATCCATTTTTTCCTCCCCTCCACCAACTCCCCTTCCCTCTGGTAACCACCTGTTTGTTCTCTGTATCTGTAACTCTGTTTCTGTTGTGTTTGTTCATTTGTTTTGTTTTTCAGTTTCACATATAAGTGAAATCATGCAGTATTTGTCTTTCTCTGTCTGACATTTCACTTAGTATAATACCTTCTAGGGTATACCCATGTTGTCACAAATGGCAAGATTTCATTTTTTATGGCTGAGCAATATTCCATCATATATATATATATATATATATATATATATATATATATATAAAACTATATCTTCTTTATCAATTCATCTATCGATGGGCATTTAGGTTGCTTCCATACCTTTTTATTGTAAATAATGCTGCAATGAACATAGGGTACATATATCTTTTCTAATTAGTGTTTTTGTTTTTCAGATAAATACCCGGGAGTAGAATTGCTGGATCATAGGATGGTTCTATTTTTAAATTTTGAGGAAACTCCATACTGTTTTCCATAGTGGTTGCATCACTTTACATTCCCACCAGTAGTGCATGAGGGTTTCCTTTTATCCACGTCTTCAAACACTTTTTATCTGCTGTCTTTTTGATAATAGCCATTCTGACACTTGTGAGGTGATGTCTCATTGTGGTTTTGATTTGCATTTCCCTGATAATTAGTGATGTTGAGCATCTTTTCATGTTGTTGGCCATCTGCATGTCCTCTTTCAGGTTCTCTGCCCATTTTTTAATCAGGTTTTAGTTTTTTTGATGTTGAACTGTATAAGTTCTTTGTATATGTTGGATATTAACCCCTTATTGGGTGTAGTTTTTGCAAATATCTTTTCCCATTCAGTAGGCAGTCTTTTCATTTTGTTGACAGTTTCTTTTGCTGTGCAAAGCTTTTTAGTTTAATGTAGTCCCATTTGTTTATTTTTGCTTTTGTTTCTCTTCTCTGAGGAGACAGGTCCAAAAAAAATATTGCTAAAACCAATGTCAAATAGCATACTGTCTGTGTTTTCTTCTAGAAGTTTTATAGTATTCAGGCTTACATTTAGGTATTTAATCCATTTTGAGTTTATTTTTGTATATGGTGTTAGAGAATGTTCTAATTTCATTCTTTTACATGGAGCTGTCCAGTCTTCCCAGCACAGCTTATTGAAGACTGTCTTTTCTCCCTTGTCTATTCTTGCCTCCTTTGCCATAGATTGATTGACCATAAGTGTGTGGGTTTATTTCTGGGCTCTCTATTCTGTTCCATGGATCTGTGTGTCTGTCTTGGTGCCAATACCATACCATTTTGATTACTGTAACTTGTAGGATAGTTTGAAATCAGGGATTGTGATACCTCTGGCTTTGTTCTTCTTTCTCAAAATCGTTTTGGCTATTCAGGGTCTTTTGTGTTTCCATACAGTGTTTAGAGATAT
This sequence comes from Lipotes vexillifer, assembly GCF_000442215.2. Lineage (NCBI taxonomy): Eukaryota > Metazoa > Chordata > Mammalia > Artiodactyla > Lipotidae > Lipotes > Lipotes vexillifer. The sequence continues at coordinate 1,761,373 of NW_006782724.1, read as the reverse complement.
TTGTTCTGGTTCTGTGAAAATTGCCATTGGTATTTTGATAGGAAATGCATTGAATCTGTAGATTGCCTTGGGGTAGTATGGTCATTTTAACAATATTAATTTTTTCAATCCATGAACACGGTATATCTTTCCATCTGTTTGTACTATTTTCAGTTTTTTTCATCAGTGTCTTATAGTTTTCTGAGTATAGGTCTTTTACCTCCTTAGTTAGATTTATTCCTAGGTACTTTTTAATGCTATTTTATATAGGATTTTCTTAAATTCTCTTTCTGATTGTTCATTGTTAGTGTATAGAAATGCAACAAATTTCTGTATATTAATTTTGTATCCTGCACTTTACTGAATTAATTGATGAGTTCTAGTAGTTTTTTGGTGGAAACTTTAGGATTTTCTATGTATAGTGTCATGTCATCTGCAAACAGGAACAGTTTTACTTCTTCCTTTCTAATTTGGATTCCTTTTATTTCTTTTTATTGTCTGATTGCTGTCACTAGGGCTTCCAATATTACATTAAATAAAAGTGGTGAGAGTGGGCATCCTTGTCTTGTTACTGATCTTAGAAGAAATGCTTTTATCTTTTTGCTGTTGAGTATGATGTTAGCTGTGAGCTTGTCATATATGGCCATTATTATGTTGAGGTATGTTCCCTCTATACCCATTTTGTGGACAGTTTTATTATTTTTTTTAAAATCATAAATGGCTGTTGAATTTTGTCGAAAGCTTTTTCTCCTTCTATTGAGATCATCATATGATTTTTATTCTTCAGTTTCTTAATGTGGTGGATTGCCTTGATTGATCTGCAGATATTGAACAATCCTTGTACCCACGGGATAAACCTCACTTGATTGTGGTGTGTGATCCTTTTAATATATTATTGAATTTGATTTGCTAATCTTTTGTTAAGTATTTCTGCATCTATGTTCATCAGTGATATTGGCCTATAATTTTTTGGGTGTGATATCTTTGGTTTGGGTACAAGTGATACTTGTAGAATGAGCCTTACATAGGAGACATCCTACGGGGCCCAGCAGTGCATTGCCCCCAGAGCTATGTACTCTAGGGCTGCCCTCTATGTAGTCTGCGTGGGCCCTTGTGTTATGTCTAGTGGGTGTGTTGGTGGGTATAGCTGACCCCTGGTCCAGTTGGTTGCCAGCCTTGCCTAGTACAGTGGCTGCTGGCCACTGGTGGGTGGGGTTGGAACTGATATGGCTGGTTGCATGGCCCAAGGAACCCTGGTCCTAGAGCCTGCCAGGTCACGAGGCAGCTGGCTGTGGGCCCCAGGGGTCCTGGTGATAGTGCTGGCCCACTGGTGGGTGGAGCCGACGTGGCTCCCACTTCTTTTCTGACATAATCTCCTACCACTCTCCCCCTCATCCATTTTGCTGCAGCCACACCAGCACCCTTGCTGTTCTTGTATACACAGGCATGTGCCTACCTCAGGGTCATTACAGCCTTTTGCTGTTCTTTTTGCCTGGGAAGTTCATTCCTTCTACCTCTTTTTTTTTTTTTTTTTTTGCGATACGCGGGCCTCTCACTGCTGTGGCCTCTCCCGCCGTGGAGCACAGGCTCCGGACACACAGGCCCAGCGGCCATGGCTCACAGGCCCAGCTGCTCCGCGGCATGTGGGATCCTCCTGGATCGGGGCACGAACCCGCGTCCCCTGCATCGGCAGGCGGACTCTCAACCACTGCGCCACCAGGGAAGCCCCCTTCTACCTCTTGTAGATCTTTCTTTGAAGGTCAATGAAAGTCACCTTGAGTAATTTGGCTTCTTCCTCAAATACCTCATGACCTCTTGACCCTCTATTTTTCTCCAAAACACTTACATCTTCTAATATATGTGTTTGTTTACTTATTTGTTTATTTATATCTGTTCACTTTATTTACTTATTTATTTATATTTGTTCAGTTCCCCCCCTTAGAATGCAAGTTCTATGGGAATTGGGATTTTTCTTTTTTGTGTATTTGTTTGGTTTCAGCAATCTATCCCCGACACCTAAAGAAATACATATATAGCAGGTCCTCCAAAACATTTATTGAACTAATTAATTAATTAATAAGATCAATTCTAATGTTACTGTGTATATGATCTTGGGGAAAATACTTTAAATATTACAGCCCTTTTGGAAAACAGTAAGTTTGACTGTGTTAACCTAGGTCTATGGCATCCAAATATGGAAATCCATGTTAAAATTTTAGGGCCACCTTGTTGTTGAAGGCAAAGAAAAACTTCTGGGTTTTCTGTATTTTTGTAGAAAGAATCTCCTGTGCACTCCTGATGACAATTTCTGTGCTGCTTTTTATAATTTCTGTGCTGCTGTTCTTAAAAACGCCTTGCAGTGTTTTAATAGAACAATGTTTCCAGTCAGAAACCTGCTAACAAACAACATCTCTTTAATTGAGCCTCCTTGTTTTCACCAAGGAGGAATTAAATGCCCAAGTTCAGGCCGCTGGCAGCTCTGGGACAAAGATTCAAGACCTCTTACTGTTTCTTTTTAGGTGTTTTAATTGTAACTGATTCCTCCATCAAATTTAAGGAAAAGTTAGACCCATTCATCTCAGAACTCTAAGGGCAGACAAAGAAAAACAGTTCTTAGGGAAGTGATTAGGTGATGATGGCTTGCCCCTATCTGGGTGTGGAGTGGGAATAACTTTATTCTGATCCACCAAGTCACTGGTCAGCAGTAGCA
>NW_006782724.1:1720588-1758674 GCF_000442215.2 Lipotes vexillifer | reverse complement strand
TTTTTTTTTTTTTTTTTTTGCGGTACGCGGGCCTCTCACTGTTGTGGCCTCTCCCGTTGCGGAGCAATGGGCTCCGGACGCGCAGGCTCAGCGGCCATGGCTCACGGGCCCAGCCGCTCCGCGGCATGTGGGATCTTCCCGGACAGGGGCACGAGCCCGTGTCCCCTGCATCGGCAGGCGGACTCTCAACCACTGCACCACCAGGGAAGCCCCAGACTAAGGCTTCTAATTGCACAAACCAAACAGACCTTATGAAAAGAGTGACTATTTTTTCTTAAATCATCTGTCTTGCTGTGACACTTTCCTTATAATTTGCTCTTCTCTTGTGTATAGACTTGTTCTCATTGGCCCTGCTGTCCTCCTCCTCGTCCTCACTTCTGGACCACTTGTGTTCGTGCACATTAAATCAGAGGCAGTCTCTTGCCCTCTAAAGCTGTCTCTTTTCTACTTTTCATCTTGGAAGGTCTTGGTCCTTGGGGCACAGTTTGCTGGAGGGCTTTACCAAGTTCCAGCTCACTTTCAGAGGCATAAAAGATGTTCTCTTGGGTATTTATTTCTCCCAGATGGCATTATTCCTCATATTGCCACACACTAATAAAAAGCATCCTAAAATATTGAGATTCATTATCTGCAGAATACAAAAATGGAGAAATCCTTTCTATGGGTCTTTTAGTGCTCAGGTAGACCCTGTCATTTGATTGCCAGCTGTTTTTATTTTGTTTGCCTTGAGATCCTTGAGCTGTTGAGAATTGTTAACACTTCTCTGCCTTTAGGCTGAAAAGGATTCCTGTCCTATCTCTGCCTCTACTGAGCCCTGTAGACTGTTTTCATTCTTCCTTCTCTGTTACATTTGATTTGGGACCCTCGTCTTTGGCACCTAAATCACTACATCACAGACCCTCTAGGGGACCAAATTCTATTATTTGTAGCATCAATCAACTATCTCATGGGAGCCCTCCATATTGTACAGCTTGGTTTATTCACCAGTATGGAATTTAAAAAAAAAAAAAGAAAAAAAAATGTCATGAAGAACCTAGGGGTAAGACAGGAATAAAGGCACAGACCTACTAGAGAATGGACTTGAGGATATAGGGAGGGGGAAGGGTAAGTTGTGACAAAGTGAGAGAGTGGCATGAACATATATCCACTACCAAACGTAAAATAGATAGCTAGTGGGACGCAGCCACATAGCACAGGGAGATCAGCTCGGTGCTTTGTGACCACCTAGAGGGGTGGGATAGGGAGGGTGGGAGGGAGGGAGACACAAGAGGGAAGAGAGATGGGGACATATGTATATGTATAACTAATTCACTTTGTTATAAAGCTAACACACCATTGTAAAGCAATTATACTCCAATAAAGATAATTGGAGCAATTATACTCCAATAAAGATGTAAAAAAAAAGAAATTCTCCTAACCCCTAAAGTAGACATGCAGTGTTCCAAATTTTTATAACTCTGAATTTGTCATAAATATGTATTAAATATGCATATATGTAGCTTCCTATAATATATATATAATGTTTGAGTATACTGAACATCCATGTGCCACCTCAGCTTAATTATTATAGCTTTTTCTCCCAATAACATCTCATTTTTATCCTCCTGCAGATAATCAACGTCTTGCATTTTTGTGTTAATAATCCTTTTCCTTTTGTTTATAGCTTTAAAATATATATGCATATTCCTGAACAATGTATTGTTTAGTTCTCTGCATGACCCTTGTATTAATGGATCCATGCTGAGTATACTGCTCTGCACATTTTGTTTACTATTATGTTTATGGAATGTGTTCGTTTTTATGAATGTAGCTACAAATTAGTTTTACTCTTTTGGGATATTTAATATTTTAAATATACTATGGTATACGTTTTTGAAGGATTGTAATTATTTTACTTTTCGTATTTCAGTTTTAATCCACCTAGCATTTAATTTTGTATACAGTAAAAGATTCATATCCTTTTATATTTCTTTCAACGTGAATAATCAGTTGGGCAAGCAGTTTATTAAAGAATCCATACCTTTCCCACAGGATGGAAACATCAATTTGGTCATATACTAAACATATAGGGATCTCTTTTCATATGTTCTATTCCATTCCTTTGATATTTTTATATATCCCACATCTATAGGATATATCTTTAAAGCATAGTCTGGACCCTCGTAAGCAAAGCCCATGTCTCCTAAACACACACACACACACACACACACACACACACACACACACACACACACCAGTATTTTCATAGCTGCTTTAGACATTTTTTCTTCTCTACAAGTATCTTACAAAATAACTACAACAACAAAACCTGTCCTGACTCTAACTGAAAATGTTAAATTCATATGCTGAATGGGGTTAAATTCATTTCCAAAATAAATTCTACTTGGTAATAAGGTATTATTGTTTTAATACATTTTTGTGTTAATCTTTTAATTAGACGTTTTACTTATGAAATGAGAAAGGTTTTCAAATTCTCATTTTTTAATAAATAAATGAATTTGATTTAATCTTAAAAATGAATTTGAGAACTTTCTGTTTTTCTAAATTCAAATGCATTGTAAATAAAATGGAAATTATGACTTCTTTAAAAAAAAAAATCACCAGGATTATCTGATTTCACACCACTCTCTTCAACATCCTTTTCTGTCCTGTGTGTCACCCACAGGGCTCTCACCATCCTCAGGGGTTTCCTACGAGGTATTTCATATGGGCCTGCTGGCTAACAAGAGATAGCTTACCTCTCTGCTTTCTCCAGTTAAACCACCAGATTTTAAAATTCATTCCGTGCTATGAAGGCTTTATCACCTTCCAAGGTGACAATTAGCTACTTTGTTATCAAACAACTCATTTGTGCTAGTAAAAGGAAGCCACAGGAGATAGATTCTTGCACTCAGGCCCTTAAGACCTCCTTGAGTAACAAGTGCATTTTAGTGAAAATCTTTCAGTCACCATGCCCTGCTTTTTTTTGTCAGAACTAAAATTGGAGTCAATAGATAAAATAATAGTTTTTAGTATATATTCAACACTTTCTAACTGTTGAGCTCTGTGTTAAATGCTTTATATCATTTTTTTTTTTAAAAAAAACCATTACAGTTACTCTAGAGGAATAACAACCATTCTAAAAGTCATTTTACTAATGAAAAGCGAGATTAATCGATTAAGTAACTTGCCCAGGGTCACACGACGAGTTTGGTACAACATAGCTTTTAATCCTCATAATTACCCAGTTGGCTGGTGCAGAGAATTTAAATACTTTTCCATGTGTCACAAAACCAGTAAGTAGCAGATCTGGCACTTAAAGTGAATCTTCTGACTTAAGATACTTTGGATTCTTCTGTGATATCTATGTCTTTATTACATCATACTAACCTTGTGGAAAGTATTAAAGTGCTTTGAAATCTGTTTAAAAGATGAGAAGGTTGTATCAGATGTCTAATGCCACAGTAATGCTGTGTAACACTCAGCCACGTCGATTATATACACACAACAACTGTTTATATTTGGCTCAGGCTGAGGGGGTTAGCTCATCCCGGCTGGGTTGGCTTACTTGTCTACAGTCAGCTGTGGGTCATCTAGGCAGCTCTGCTCATCCTGACTGGGCTAGCTCATGTGTCCGGAGGTTGGCTGCCTGCTGGCAGACCTAGATAGTCTCCTCTGGAATGACTACAGTGACTCTCACTATCCTAGCTTGGGAATATTCTCACGGAAATCTTAGAGCAGCAGGGAGCAGAAAAGCCCAGTCGTGCAAGCACTTTTCAACCTTCTGCTTGTGTTACATTTGGTAAGATCCATTGGCCAAACCAAATCACACGGCCAGAGTCAGAGTAGGAGAGCCCTGCAGAGTTTATGGTGAAGGTTATGGATATGTGGAAAGGTGAAGAATTGCGTCATTTTTTGCAAACTACACCAAGGTCTAGGAAATTTTTAGCAAAAACAGAAAAGGAACCCAGTATCCTCTGAGGTTCTTTCTTCAAGCAATTTACACTCTAAAGAGAAAAAAAAAGTGACATTTTCTTTGCTTTGTTGTCCAGCTTTTATATTACATATTGCCTAGTACATCAAGGTCTAGGAGTCCCATTTACTAAACACTGAACATGTGATATCTGGTGACATACATAGATTCATACTCTTAATTCTGAACCATAAAGTACACATCACATTTGAGTAGTGCCAAAGCAATGATGCCTGAATTTATAATTCTCTTTCAGATAGAGTGTTGGCCTAACTCACTTAGCATCTAGTGATTTTATGGTTTGGAAGTTTGTTTTTTGGAATATGATGCAGCTGTTCTTTCTGAGTGAAGCTCCATGGGGAGAGGTGGATAAACACATAAAGCTTCTGAAAGCCATCCCAGATCCCTCGAAGTCACCCCTCAGCTTAATGTCTGGGTCAGAAGTATAGCAAAGTTAGTTTTGGTAATTATTCATGAGTTTTCAGAGACTCATGATCAACATTCCCAACCTGGATTTGGTCCAATGCAACTTTATGAGGCTAAATTCTAAGCAGCATCAAAATACATGAGAATAAAAAGCTCAGCCTGGAGAACTGAGGCTTACAACAGGTTATACATAAGGTTTTTTGTAGGAGCAATTAACAGTGTTTTATTTCTTTGATTTACCACAACACGAAGGCATTCAAAATCATTCAGTCTTTTTCCTTAATTCATGGGAACATAACAGTAAAGCAAATATACACAGGTGAAGTGCTCTGAAGCTAAATGAAATATGTAGGCTTGCTGTGCAAATCACTTACACAAATCATTAGTTCTAAAAACTTTTATTTCCCCACAACAATATTGTGGACTATATTCTCATCTGTCACATCTGTTCTTCATATCCTTATTTCTACTTATTTCTTCTTTCCTCTGTAATTCTTCATGTCACTTGCGTGATACTCTTCCAATGGGCATTATGTCAATATCTGAAAGGAGTTCTAGGCTTCAAGTATAAGAGGGGGGTCTGGGGAGAGGGGAGGGTGAGGCCTCTTAGGTACGAATGTTTGCCTTTCCCCTCCCACCTACAGTTTTCCATGTGTGCCCTTACAGGCCTGTCTGTCATCACTGTGGATCTCAAACAATATTAGGAAAAAAATGACTTTGGCTTCAATTTTTTTTTTTAACCTTGTGGTTTTCTCTTTTATCCATATTTTAGGTCACCATAACATTCTTTAGACTAGATTTATTAGAGTTAGAACTGGAGCCCAGGTCTATTTTGGAGAAAGAAGCCACAGAAGTTTTTGATGGATGTTAAATGAGGAGCCATGAGGGAAGGAGAGGAATCAAATACGCCTCTTCACTTTCTAGAATAGACAAAGGGAGGGACGGAAATATCATTTACTGAGATTAGAAAAAACTTAGGAGGGATGGATTTTGGCAAGAATATCAAATGTCCAGTTTAAGATATGTTAGACTTGAAATGATTTCGAATGGAAATGTCAAAAAGGGAGATTGAATACTAAGGTCTGATGTCCAGACACGAGCTCTGACCACTTTATACCAAGATGGAGGGATCACTTTTTAAAACGTTCCTCTTTTTTTTTTTGCGTGGGCCTCTCACTGCTGTGGCCTCTCCCGTTGCGGAGCACAGGCTCTGGACGCGCAGGCTCAGCGGCCATGGCTCACGGGGCCCAGCCGCTCCATGGCATGTGGGATCTTCCCGGACCGGGGCATGAACCCGTGTCCCCTGCATCGGCAGGCGGACTCTCAATCACTGCGCCACCAGGGAAGCCCACATTTCTCTTTTATATATGACCAAATTATTTTCAGTAATAGTTCCGATATGAAGCAGTTAATAAAAATAACCAGAAAAAGTGCAGGGAAACATTTCTTATCGAGTATTTGTATTTCTAGTACACAAAAAGAAAAAGTAATGGAACAATACTTTTTAATTATATTAAAGTATCTTGAGAAAGGTAGAATAAATTATACCTACCTATTGTTTTGCAAACATAATGGATAATAACATTACAGTTTCTGTTTTTGAACCTTTTGTAAATTTCTCAAAGGTTTTATGAAAATGTGTCTTTATCACATATGTTTCATTTAATAACTAGGACAGCAAAATTTTCAATATATCTTCCCCCCCTAGATAATTGAAGAATTCTTTTTATTCATTTTATTTTCACAAAACTTCTTTCACATGAAGCAAAAGATATACAAAGAGAACTTTAAACATAATGATAAGTTTGGGGTAGATTCATAAAAATCCCATTTCATAATAAGTTCCAGAAATTACAATAATGTTCATGTCTTTGTTTCTTCCGGATTGATTCTAGTGGTTTTGAAATATTTCTGCAGTTGAAAACCTGCAAGCCTGAATTAAAACATCAAGTGGTCACATAGAATGACAGAACTGAAATAACTCAAGTTCTGTTTCTTCATCTTTATAATTACTGTGCTATCACTGGTTATTTGGAATCTACTATTTAAAAGCAGGAATACGTTGTACCATTGGATTTGGAGAGTGTGTGAATCAAGCTCAAACTGTTTTTAACCTTTATGAAATTAATCTTGAAACTGATGTGTCTAGGTGACTCCAGGTACATCAGGGGCTGACTGTATAAGAGTTTCCCCAGTTAATTTCCATTAGAATATATTCTTTATTAAAGGGTATGAGATTAAAATGTACTAGTTTGAAGCTTACACATACATTATTGAAACTCAGCAATCATCATAGCAATTGTTTAGAACTTAATCCATCAAGTTTTGTTGGTTTGTTTTTTTCAAAGAGGAGTATTCTATCACTGATGTTTAAAATTTCCAGCAAATGGTGATAAATAGCTGACTATTAGTCTGTTTTGTAATTATCAGGCAAAGCATCTCTTTATTGTCTGCATCAGGGGCGGCGGGGGGGGGGCAGATTCTCTGCTGCCACAGTTTTGGTTTGTCACTGGATTGCTAATGTAAATTTAGGGGTTAACAAACGATAGATAGTATTTAAACTCATGGGTGTGATAGGAATTTTACAAGGGGAAGTTTTTAGTGAGAACAAAAGAAACCTGGAACAGAATCATGAGGATCTCAAAGTTTAGTAGTAAGATGGAGAAAAGGACCAGAAAAGAGTGGCTGGAGGAATAAAATAAATATCAGAAGAGAGGGTTATCACCGAAACCAAGAAAATCGAGTATTTCAAGGAGGCAGAAGTGGTCATATCTGTGAGATTCAGATGAAAAGTCAAATAGGAGGACAGCTGAAGGAGTAACCATGAATTTGCAACATGGAGGCAACTGATAACTTTAGGAAGAGCAGTTTCATTAGAATATTAAAATTAAAATGGGTTTAAGTATAAACAAACTGTAGTCTCTGGTTGGACACCTAGAAATCCCAATGAATTAACAAAATGGAAATTGTTGAAAACAGATAACTCTTGCTCATTTAACAAGATCATCACACAGAAAATCAACATACAAAATTCTACAGCATTGTCATGCAACAGTACCAATTAGAAAATGTGATGAAAAAAATCTATTAACAGCTACCTAATACATAGGTATATAAACCTAGCAAGAAATATGCAATACATGTACAAAGAGATATATAAAATTTAACCAAAGGACATAAAAGAAGACTAGAACAAATGGGGCAAAATATTATATTCTTGGGTGGGAAAGCATAATGTCATAAAGTTCTCAAGTCTCCTCAAATTAATCTGTGGGTTCAAAGCAATACGACACCAACATCCTGACAGGACGTTTTTGTTTTGTTTTCTTAAAGTGATTCTGAAGTACACCTGGAATATAAAATATGGAAAATATCCATTACGTATTTGAAACAGTACAATCATAAGAGACATGCTCCTAGCAGATATCAACTTATACTATAAAGCTACTATAATAAAAAATGGTTTTCTTGGCACAGGAATAATAATAAAATTGACCAGTGCAACATAATAAAGACTCTGGGAAGAGACTTAATATATCTATAGAAATTTAATGTGTGGTTAAGTGAGCACTTCAAATCAGTTCTGAAAGGAAGGTGTGTCTGACACCACTGGAGCACTGCCCTACATCCTCTTGGCTTGACCTCTGATTCCAGCCCAGTGCTGGGGCACTGTTCTGCACAGGTTTTGACCTCCTTGCTATCAGCTCCCCATCATAAGTATGTGCTGAGTATCTCTTGCTTCCTATCCTGGTGCCTCTCTGATAGTCCCACGTGAGCACACTTGACCGTGATCCACGCCACATAAAGAGGGATGGGAGTTAGTGGATGAATTCTTCTCTCTTTTGAGATTCAATTGAGTCACATGTTGTAAAGCACCTCAGAATGTCTCTCACTGGGTACCTCGTCCCCTGAAGCTGTGGCACACTGGATAATACCTGAATTGAATTTCAGTCCTTCTCTGTTGACCCCCATCCCTTACTCCTGCTCCTTGAGAAGACACTCTCAAAAAGTAGATAACCTCTGTTCCAGACTCTGCTTTTGGAAGGAACCCAGACTAAGTCAGATGGACCATGTAGTCAATGGTGTTGAGAAACTGCCCCATAGGAAAAAGAATAAAGATGTATCTCTATACATCAACACATTCCACAAAAGTTAAAAAGTTAAATGTAACAATAAAACCAAAGAAAACGTGAAAGTATTTGAAAACACTACCCAAGTGGAGGCCCACTCTTCCACTTCCATTTTCTCCTGTGCATCTTTTAGCCTCTTTGTCAATGTGGTTTCATTTGTTCTATCATCCAGATATTTGTCAAAATATCATGTTTGCTAAAGGGTTCTTCTCATTTTTAGTATTGTTACAGATTTATTATCTTCTATATATCTTCCTTGTACTGCAGTTGGATTTGGAGTAGGCAGCTGAAATAAATGCAGGTATTGAGTCTGCCATTTGAACCCATAACATTTTCAATTTTGCATTAGTTATATCTTTTGTTAACAACATAAAGCTGTATTAAAAAGTCTAATATGAGAGCCTCTGACAAGTAGAATTGTATCAAACTATGACTATTTCTATTCACTAATTAAGCTATTTTCAGTTGTTCTGCTGAGACAAAAATGTCTCCCGATATTGCACAGTCTTCATTACAGTATTTTAGAGCTGGTAGGTCCTAAGAGATCATTGAGTACCTGGATAGCCAGCTTATGGCTTTATGACCAAATTAGTCTATGATTCCCGGAGAGTCTGTTTTAAAAGTTACATGAATTAGCATTCATGTGCTAGTAGGCTAGCAGTTCCTAACGATCTACCAATACCTAATTAAATTAAATAGTAAGTAATAATTATTATGTGGCTTAATACAGTGTAATAAATTTTATAAAGAACTTATGAAAAATTAAATAGACATGTAAAAACCACCACATACATTTGGCTGATGCTTTAATTTTACGTAAAAGTCTACACTAAGCAAGTATACTCAAGGCTCATCATTACCTAAGTTCATATGGTTTACATTTACCTAGATATCTGTTTAAGTGGCTTGTCTTTAAACATTTTATATTCCTAATATGTAATCCAAACACTTCATTTAAAATTAGTGAACATTGTGGCCTTGAGAGCAAAAGATTTTTCTTCTCAGATCTCACTTGTAGACCTGTTCTAAGGTTCTCATTTTCTCAACTAGAAAAAAAAAAATTAGGAAATTTCTTTCTTTCTTTATCTAGATATAGATGATTTTGAGTGTTAAGTGAGTAATATTTAATTAAATATGAAAAGGCATAGGTAAGTTTAGGCTACAAAGTTCAACTTTTTTAATATATTGATATTTTAAAAATTATTATAGAGTCAAAAGAAGTTGCAATGATAATACAGACGGAGCCCCAGGACCTTTTATCCAGTTTTCTCCAATGGCTACTTCTTGCATAACAGTGGTACAATATCAAAACCAGTAAATTGACATTAGTATATTGTGTAGTCATAGTTCTATGTCATTTTATCACATGTGCAGATTTGTGCAACGACCAATGCAGTCAAGAAAGAGAACTGTTCCCTCACCATGAGGATCTCCCTTGAGTTACTCCTTTACACTCATCCCCCCTTCTCACCCCACCAACTTTCCTTAACCATACCTAACCCCTGACACCCCCCTAATCTGCTCTCCATATCCATAATTTTATCACTTTGAGCATATTACTCAAATGGAATCACATAAGAGGTGATATTTTGAGATTGGCTTTTTAAACTCAGTGCTTAAGAACCATCCAAGTTGTTGCGTGTATCAAGAGTTCTTTTTATTTATTTGATTTTTCCTTGGTATGGCTCTTTTAATCCCATGGTATGGATGTACCACTGTCTGACCATTCATTCATTGAAGGATATTTTCGTTTTTCCAGTTTGGTGGCTATTGCAAATAAAGTTGCTATGAATAGACATGTACAGGTTATGTGTGGATATAAGTTTTCATTTCTCTGGGATAAATGCCCAGGAGTGAGACTGCTGTGTTACATGGAAGTGTATGATTAGTATTTTTTTTTTTTAAGGAAACTTCTTAACTATTTTCCATACTACGTTCCTATTAGCAATAGGTGAGAAATTCATTTTCTCAGACTTTTTGCCAATATTCGGTACTGTCACTATTTTTTATTTTAGCTGTTCTGATAGGAGTGTAGTCATATCTCAGTATAGTCATATCTCATATTCACTTTGCATTTCCCTGATGGCTAGGGATGTTGAACAATTTTTCATGTACTCATCTTTCTATCCATAAATCCTGTTCTGGGAAATGTCTCTTTATATCTTTTGCCCATTTTCTAACTGGATTATTATTATTTTTTATTGTTGAGTCTTGAGAGTACTTAAAATTTTTTAGATATGAGTCCTTTGTTAGAAATGTGGTTCATAAATATTTTCTCCCAGTTTGTGGTTTGTTACAAGCTACACCTTTCACTCTTTTAACAGAGTCTTTTACAATGCAAAAATATTTTAATTTTGATAGTGTGCAACTTACTAATTACTAATTATTTTGGGGGTGAAGTCTAAGAATTCTTCACCAAGTCCTAGGTCCTGAACATTTTCTCCTATATTTTTCTTCTAAAAGTTTTATAGTTTTATGTTTAATATTTAAATCTATGATTCATTCAGGTTAGTTTTTGTATAAGGTGCTAGTTTTAGATTAAGCCTTATATTTTTGGCTATGAACACTCAACTGCTCTACTCCCATTTGTTGAAAAGAATATCCTTACTCCATTGAATTGTTCTGTATTTTTCTTAAAAAGTCAGTTGACAGTATTTTTGGATTATTTCAGGGTTCCCTATTCTGTTCCATTGATCTAAATGTCTGTTCTTCTGCTAATAATCTCACCATCTTGATTAGTGTAGCTAATAAGTCTTGAAATTGGGTGGACCAATTCTTACCATTTTCTTTTTCTTTTTAAAAATTGTGTTAGCTATTCTATCTAGCTCCTCTGCCCTTCCATACATTTTACAATAATCGTGCATATATCTCAAAAAATCTTGCTGATATTTTGATAGGAATTGAAGCAAACCTGTTTATCTATTTAGGGAAAATTGGCATCTTTCCTATGTTCATTTCTCCAATCTATGAACATGCTATGTCTTTCCATTTATTTAAATTTTCTTTGATTTCATTCATTAAAATTTTGTAGTTTTCAGCATATACGTCCTGCACATGTTCTATTAGATGTACACTTTCTCTCTCTCTCTCTCTCTCTCTCTCTCTTTCTTAGCTATTGTAAATGGTACTCTTTTGGTTTCCATTTCCATTACTAGTAAATAGACACAATTGATATTTGTATATTGATCTTATAAATTAACATATGACACTGCTAATTTCACTCAGTTTTATGTATGCCTCATGGTAACTATAAAGCAAAAACTTATAGTAGATACACAAAAGATAAAGAGAAGGAATCAAAGGATACCACCATGGACCACCATCAAAATCACAAAAGACAGTAAAAGAGGAAGAAAGGAAAAAAGGAACTAAAAATCAACCAGGAAACAATTAGTAAGATGGCAATAGTAAATCCTTAACAATGAATAATTACTATTAATGTGGATTAAACCCTCCAATCAAAAGACATAGAGTGGATGAATGGATAAAAAACCAAGACCCAGCTATATTCTGCTTATAAGAGACTAACTTGAGATTTAAGGACACATACAGACAGAAAGTGAAGGGATGGAAAAAGATATCCCAGGCAAATGGAAATAAAAAGTTAGCAGGGGTAGCCGTATTTATATCAGACAAAATAAACTTTAAGTAAAAAACTGTAACAAGAGACAAAGAAAGTCATTAGATAATGATAAAGGGATCAGTTTATCAAGAGAATATAACAATCATAAATATATTTGCACACAACATTGGAGCACCTAAATATACTAGGCAAATATTAACAGATCTGCAGTGAGAAATAGATAGTAATGTAACAATTGAGAGGACTTCAGTACCTCTCTTTCAATAATGAATAGGTCATCTAGACAAAAATCAGTAAGGGAATATTGGACTTTAACTATATTTGGACCAAATAAACCTAATGGATGCATACAGAATGTTTCCAACCAAAAGCATTAGAATACACCTTCTTCTTAAGCCTACACGGAACACTCTCCAGGATAGATTACATGTTATGTTTCAAAACGAGTCAACAAATTTAAGAAGGTTGGAATCATATCAAGGTCTTTCCTGACCACAATGGTATGAAACTAGAAATCATAATCGGAGGAAAAGTGGAAAATTCACAAATATGTGGAAATTAAACAACACACTCCTGACCAACCAACGGATCAAAGAAGAAATCAAAAGAGAATCAAAAAATATCTTTAAACAAATGAAAGTGGAAGCACAACATATCAAAACCCATGGGATGCATGTAACCTCCTGGGACACTGGTGGGGGATGGCCTCTTTATAGTCGGGTGGTTATAAAAGTCCAGACTCTCTATGATTTCTCTGACTCCACCCCAGCATGCAGGGGGAGGGGTGTCTCATTACCATCAGGTGGGGGTACAAGTCCAGGCTCTCCATGTGCCCTCCACTGACACCGTGGGCTCTTTATTACCCACTGGGGGGTGAAATTTCCAGCCCTTGGCTTTCACTGATACCCTGGCAGAGGAGTGATAGTGCTTCATTATAACCTGGTGAAGTGGGAGTCTAGTCTAGTGGTGGGTGGAGTGGGAGCAGAGTTTTTTCTGTGGTATTTGTTTGGAATAGAGTAGTTTTTGTCTCAAGTTTTCGATCATGCTGAGTTGCCTTTTTACTGGTCCTTTGAACAGGGAGAGCAAGCTTTCTTCAGGCTTCTTTTGTCTGTGCCTATTGGCATTTCTGTTTGCCCTTTTCTCCAGCATTTAGTCTCACATATACGAGGCAAAAAGAAAACAGAATTCACTGCTATGTTGTTCCTTGAATTCCCAGGTCCCTAGCTGGTCTGCCTTTTTCTCTTCATTTTTCATAGTCTTCTGTATGTTTTAAATGTAATGTCCAGGGGTTTAAACTGTACTTAGAAGGAGGCAGAAGTCTTACATGATGTATATGAATTATTAACAATCCAGAAAGTAATAGCCAGAGAGTCATGATCATATATAATTTAAAATATATATAATTTAAAATATTTTAAATTTAAATTTATATATAAATTTATAAATATAAATCTATATAATTTAAAATATTTCCTATTTCTCTTTGTTTGCTAATAATGTTGCCCATATAATCACACAGAGAAGGAAAAACAAGTGAGCAGAAGCCAAACTAAAATACTCAATAACTTAAAACAATTAGAAATAGCTTACGACAGGGCATTGTTTATGGACTGAGCCAACAGGAATTCTCAGCCTCTTCTTTCTCCTTAGAATTTAGATACTCACTTTTACAGCCTCTCCTATAGCTAAGTTTTGGCTAATGTGGCATACGTACTGATGGGATCTTCTGGGACGGCTTTAGATTTTCTGGATAATAGAGGCTAGGTACAGTTAGCTCTACCTATTTTTTCCCCTTTCTTTTTTTCTCTCTAATGGGCCATAGCCGCCATTTTGCAACCTTGGAAAATGTCAAGAAATCCCAGAGATTCCATACCTTACATCAGTGATTGACAAGCTTTTTCTGTAAAATCCAGGATTTTAGGTTTTGTAGGCTGTGCCATCTCTGCCACAAACAGTTCTGCTCTCCTATTGTGAATGTATTCACACACAATATTTGAATAAATGGATATGGTTGTGTGCCAATAAAACTTTATTCACTAAAATAGATGGTGAGCCAAATTTGGCCAGTGGATATAGTTTGCCCGTTCCTGCTGTATATCCTTCAGCGGCTGAAAAAGTGTCAGCAGCTGTCTAAGTCTATACTCCTTATAATGGGAGGAAGATAAAGGTGCATTTGGTTAAGTCACTGTAGTTGGAGTTTCTTTCTTGTAACTGAAACTATTGCTTATCCAAAGCCTGTATAGAATACCTCCAAGTTTCCCATTAGTGTCCTTGTGAAGATAAGAAATGTTGAAATTCACGGTACAGCAAATTAAAAGCAACCTTTCCAAAGAGTTTCATTAAACAAATGATGGCCCATCAGACATTTTCCACTTCAAAAAATAGCAGCAGCATCTCCCAGGAACAAAGTCAAAAAGATATTTTGTCCTTATCCATCCATCTGTCCCTGTCCCAGGTAATCTAAGTAAATCATAAAACCAGACAACTCTACTTTTATAGCATGGATACTCTTCCTGTAATGATCAGGGTTCTTTTTCTGTCTCTACTTTCTCCCACCCAGAAAAAAGCAAAAAAACAAAAAAACAGACACACAAGTTCTCCATCCAGTGGGAAATTATAACTTCCAAAAAACAATGGGACAACAAGTGAAAGATGCTGCAGGTTTGTATAGGAAGGCTTACTGTTTGTGTTTTCCATTCTAGGGATGGTGTGCTTTCCCTAAATGTACTGAGCTCTCATCAAAAACATTACCATTACCAAAACGCTGAGATAGAGCTTTACAATGGTCAACTAGCAAACATATTTTTAAGAGTCTAATAATATTCAATGTTGGTAAGGATATAGTAAGATTGTCCCGTTACTTCTAGAAGAGTAAATTGGCATCATTTAAAACAAATAACAATTTAGTACTATATATAAAAATTTTGAAGCATTCATATATTTTAATCCATTTATTCTGCTTATAGGAAACTTTCTTACGGAAAAAAGTCACTGTGCAAACAAAGCTTTGTGTATAAAGAGTTCACTGTAACATGAGCTCAATATTAAAAATTAGAAATAAGTATATACTCAACAATAGACAAGTGACTAAATTCAGTATGATATATTCACGAAAAGGAATATCTTGAAACCACTTAAAAACTTTTTCAGTAACAAAGGGAATGCTTAACGTATGATGTTAAATGGAAAAAGGAGAACATAGGTCTGTGGTAGGAAGCTATTCTGCTTTTACCTTGCACGCTTTTTGTGCTCTTGCTCTAAATTTGGTTTTTATTCTATTGTGATTTCACTCTCAAACATGATCTCTCTATATCAGTTTCTCTCCATATTTTTCACAGATACTCATGCATCTATCTACATAAAATAAATACAAGAAATTACAGCCACGTGTAAGCAGTGCTTTTTGTTGCGATTATATGTGATTGTCATTTCTTTTCCTAAAATTTGTGTTTCCTTAATTTCGTGTAATGAGCAGACATCAGGAAAATCATTTTAAATTCAATGAAAATCATGACTTAAAAATATTCTGCATGTATGACAAAATGTAGCTTGTTAGACAGTAGCAAATCTCCATTCTATTTATATGTCTCCTAGACAGCAAAACATTTTTATTCACAGAGAACAAATTCTTGACTTTGTACCTTAGAACTTTTCTCTTAATTCGCTATCCATCTTCTCTCAGATTTTAAGGTCAGAGGGAGGGGAGTGAGAAAAACTTCCTCTTGATATAACTTCCTCTCCATCAAGTTTTAAAAATACCCCAATATCATCCATAATAGATGCACTCTTTAGAATCACACATACTGAAGTGTTGCTTTACACTATTGCCCATTACTTTTCCCCCCAAATAAGCCCAGGAATAGGTCCAGAGAATAGGAGTTAAAACCTAAATAAGCTTCAAAGAGTAAGATTTTAAACTCTTAGATCTGCTATCTTTGGAAGTAATTCATTCATTCCTTTATAAATTAAAAATATATTTTGATAGCTATTAATTTCTTTATATGATGGTAGAGGATGATATAAAGATGAAACAAATATATTCTCCTATCCCAGTATAGCTTACAATCTAGAAGTAGAGAAAAGCATTCTGAATGAGTAAACAGAATATACTTAGACAATGAAATACACAGAAGAGGAATAATAAAAATCTATAAGACCCATAACACCATATACAAAAATTAACTCAAAATAGATCAAAGATCTAAATGTTAAGACCTACAGCTATAAAAATCTTAGAAGAAGACATAGGGCAAG
This sequence comes from Lipotes vexillifer, assembly GCF_000442215.2. Lineage (NCBI taxonomy): Eukaryota > Metazoa > Chordata > Mammalia > Artiodactyla > Lipotidae > Lipotes > Lipotes vexillifer. Next base: position 1,742,329 of record NW_006782724.1, on the reverse strand, counting down.
GGCTTCACAACATCAGATTTAGCAATAATTTCCAGAATAGGACACCAAAGCTACAGGCAACAAAAGAAAAAATAGACAAATGACAAATTTGACCTCTTGATAATTAAAAAAAATTATGCATCAAAAGACAATATCAATAGAGTAAAAAGGCAACCCAAGGAATGAGAGGAAATATTTGCAAATAATGTATCTGATAAGGGACTAATGACCTGAATAGACTTTTCTCCAAGAAAGATATACCTATGACCAATAAGCATATGAAAAAATGCTTAACATCACTAATCATCACGGAAATGTAAATCAAGACTACAATGAGATTATACTTCACGCCTATTAGGATGACTACTACCAAAAAAGAAAAAAAGAAAAAAAAAAACCCTAAACCAAAACAAAACCAGAAAATGACATGTATTGGTGAGGGTATGGAGAAATTGGAACCCTTGTACACTATTGGTGGAGATGTAAAATGGGACAGCCACTGTGGAAAACAGTACAATGGTTCCTCAAAAAATTAAAATTAGAATTACCATATGATCCAACAAGTCTACTTCTGGGTATATACCTAAAAGAATTGAAATCAGGGTCTCAAAGAGATATCTGTACAACCTTGTTTATAGCAGCATTATTCGCAGTTGCTAAAATGTGGAAGCAAGCCAAATGGTCCATCAATTGATGAATGGACAAACAAAATGTGTCATATACATAAACAGAATATTATTCAGCCTTAAAAATGAAGGAAATTCTGACACATGCTACAACATGAATGACCCTTGAGGACATGGCTAAGTGAAATAAGCCAGTCACAAAAAGACAAATAGTGTATGATTCCACATATATGAGGTACTTAGAATAGTCAAAATCATAGAGAAAATAGAATGGTGGTCTCCAGGGGCAGGAATAAGGAGCTATTGTTGAAAGGGTATAGAGTTTCAGTTTTTCAAGATGTAAAGAGTTCTGCAGATGGATTGTGGTGATGGTTGCACAACATTATAAATGTATTTGATACCACTGAGCTGTACACTTAAAAATAGTTTTAAGATAGTTGAATTTTATATTATATATTTTACCACAATCAAAAAATAGGAAAACAACATTATAAGTCTTTAGAAAATCAAATGAATATATATTCAGAACTCTCTAATATGTATTGTATAAAAATAAATAAGATAGTAAACATTAGGAAAAAATTAAGATTTTGATTAAGCCAATCTTTAATAAGAGAAAGTAAATTTTAGCACCTTGAAAGCATTTAAAAAAGTAGATTATAGTAGCTCAGAGAGGCATTTACTTATGCAAATGTCAAGACAGAAAACTGGCTCACTTTTTCTCACACACCACAATCTCCGACGCCATTTATCTCCTTCCCCAAATAATGGCAAAATGAAATATCTGGTTAAAATATGAGAGTATACAATAGTCCTATTTTAATCAACAGCCTATTTGTTAGCATCAAATGTACATAAAGATTATAGGAGAAGTAGAACAAGATTATTAGCAATATGGAAGTATAGATGCAACCAACTGAAATTGCTATTGGATAGTTTTTGACCTATAAAAATGGCAGTTTCATATGGTTCATTTTAATAGATATTTGACTACTAAAAAGAAACTAGAATTCTGAAAAGACATCTCTAAATGAGGTGCTTGACTATATGAAGTGTATTGAATTAACAAAGTATTTGTTTTTAAACCTGTTGATGTGTAACTGGGGCTCCACACGGTGTAACTTTAACATGTATGATATCTCTTAAATTCCCACAACTACTCTTAAATTATTCAGGCATTTTTAGGCATGGATATCGTCAATGTCTACAAAAAAGAATTTGCTGCTTCTTTGCTGCATCCGGACATTTTGATTCCTATTAATGCACAACATATCAATTTGATGGGCTTGTAATTTTGCTGATAACGTTATAATAATAAATTGCTCATTTGTGTATTATATTGTTATTTAGCCTGGCCTAGCTCTTGGAAAACTAGAATGTGAGAGTCTGGTTTGAATTCTCATCCATTTTCATTGTAACATAGTGGATTTCTTTTATGCCTGCCATATACATTTAGGTACAGGGACACATTTGGGAAATGTCAGTTGGTTTGCTGTTCTTGGTATAACAATATTGCTTGATATAACTATTTAATGTATATAACTGGTTTTGGTGATGGATTGAGCTGTACCACGGTGTCACAATTCTTGATCTTTGTAATGGGCTTTATTCTTTGGATCATTTAATTTTGTTAGGCAGACATGTTTTATTTCTTTTTTTTTTTTTTTTTAGCGGTGCGGGGGCCTCTCACTGTTGTGGCCTCTCCCGTTGCGGAGCACAGGCTCCGGACGCGCAGGCTCAGCGGCCATGGCTCACGGGCCCAGCCGCTCCGCGGCATGTGGGATCCTCCCGGACCGGGGCACGAACCCGTGTCCCCTGCATGGGCAGGCGGACTCTCAACCACTGCGCCACCAGGGAAGCCCCCCAACGTTTTATTTCTTAATGACAAAAAGAGAGCATGCTCATCTTTAACAGCTCTTCCTTCTAGTACCCTCTCTCTACCTTCCTCCTCTGTAACAGTTGAAGCACTAAATCTAATCTTTTGCATTTGAAGAAAGATTTTCCTTCTTTTTATTTAGGGGCCTCTTTTGTCTTTCTAATTTTTAAATGATGTGCAGTCAGACCTGGTTAATTTGAATGCAAAATCCATTTTAGAATGAAATCGAAATCAGTATAGCAAGTCAAGGGGGTACGTGCAGGAAAAGGTTGAAAAGCTGAATCACTTTCATCATGACACTAAGAGAAATATTTTTCTTCATAACAGCGCATTTATTGTATGTTGTTCCTTACACCAATTCAAGATTTCTGAACCTCAGCACTTGACATTTTGGGCCAGATAATTCTTGTTTCTGGCAGCTGTCCTGTGCACTGTGGGATATTTAGCAACTTCCCTGGCCTCAGATGCCAGTGGCACCCCATACCCTAGCTGTCTCAGACATTGCCAGATGTCTCCTGGGGGCCAAAATTACTCCAAGTTGAGAACTACTGCTGTAACCCCTCTAAAACCTTGATTTAGCTATAGGCAGCCAGGATAAATAAATCACAAATTTACATCCTCATGTTTCAAAATCAATTAACTGCTAGTGAAAGGACTCAAAATGCTACACAGGACTGTACTTGGCAACTGGTAATAGGCTCAAAGGGATCTCAATATTGTGTCATGAAGATTGGAAGGTGCCTTTTTTTACATGTCAGCACCTAATAAATGCCACACACTGAAAAGATGGCTAGTAAAAAGGGCTTATTACTGGATGCTCATCAAGTACAAATATAACTATAATTTTGATAAACATACTATTCACTAAAAACCTTTATTTGAATTTTTAAATAGTTACCAATGGATAGGAACTGTGTTTCTGCTATTTCAGTCACTAAAACTACTATTTATCATACACACAAAGTGCTGTGATAGATGTGGGAAGAGAGACAAAAATTGCCACATCATCTATTACTGGCAGATATACACAGCCATGTATACACAGCCCCAGACTCAAACCAAGCCCTTTACCCTGGAGCAGGCATCTCAGTTTACTTCACAGGAGTAACCCTACCAGCTGCCCATTCCTTGTAGGTATTTACACCCCATCTTTATGTATATACATATACATAAAGATATATATGTATATGTGTATGACGTATGTGTCGGTATATATTTAAGTGATAGCATAAACAAATTTCCCCCCAAATTAAAGTGAACAGAACAAATATTAACTCCTCTCCTCTTTTTGGTAGGGTGAGTTGTGAGGAAAATCCTTTTGTTCACACCGAGAGGATGGTGTAAATGAGAAAATGAGAAATAACTTGAGAGAGAGGATATAATGGTACACAGGAGAAAATTGATAATGAGGAAGGTTTGTGTGGAAGAGGATTGATAAGACATAAAGAGCCAGGAGGGTGTGAGGCAAAGACTTTGGAGGTATTTAGAGGGAGGGATTGCCGCTGAGAATTGTGAAATTTTGAATTTTGAAGAAATCAATCTGTCTTAATAGGAAATTTCAACGCAATTATTCATAATGTCAAGTTTTTAAAAATTGAAGTATATTTGACTTATAATGTTCTGTTAGTTTCAGGTGTGCTGCAAAGTGATTCAGATATATACGTGTGTGTGTATATATATACACACACATATATATACACATATATATATTCTTTTCCATTACAGGTTATTCCAAGAGACTGAATATAGTTCTCTGTGCTATACAGTAGGTCCTTGTTGTTTACCTGTTTTGTATGGAGTAGTGTGTATCTGTCCATCCAAAAACTCCTAATTTATCCCCCCTCCCCCTCTGCTTTCCCCTTTGGTAACCATAAGTTTGTTTTCTATGTTTGTGAGTCTGTTTCTGTTTTCTGATTGTCAATTATTTAATAGTCAGAAAACAATTAGTAAAGAGTCACTGACGATCAACATTGTGTGGTAGGTTCACCTAGTAGTCCGGCTCTCTCAGCCCCTTTACAGGGACCCTCAACATCCCTGCAAAAAAATAATGGGAGCAAGTGGAAAAGTTGTCTCCAGAACTGGTACCAAGAACCTCCCTTTCTTTCATTTGACCCCATAGCTTCTTACTCTTATTTACCCTTCTTATCTGACACACACACACATGTTAACTTTTGACACCTACCTTGAACTCTCAGATATGATGAAGCATTTAATTGGACATGCTTCTTCAGTTCATTCCCTGAGACATGAAGAAATCCTGGTAATTCCAAGTAAAAGGCACTCCTCTTTCACGCTGACTTAGGAAACTGAGGTTACTAGTAACAAACTCCTAATTTTTTTTCTGGGAGAAAGAGATATTTAATTTAATTTATTTAATTTAATTTTTTAACATCTTTATTGGAGTGTAATTGCTTTACAATGGTGTGTTAGTTTCTGCTTTATAACAAAGTGAATCCGTTATACATATACATATATTGCCATATCTCTTCCCTCTTGCGTCTCCCTCCCTCCCACCCCCCCTATCCCACCCCTCTAGGTGGTCACAAAGCACCGAGCTGATCTCCCTCTGCTACGTGGCTGCTTCCCACTAGCTAACTCTTTTACATTTGGTAGTGTATATATGTCCATGCCACTCTCTCACTTCGTCCCAGCTTACCCTTCCCCCTCCCCGTGTTCTCAAGTCCATGAGCTATTTTAGATATTTAGGATCTGATCCACAAAGTGCAAATAGCACATGAAATCCTGATAACTGTAAAATTAATGCTATTTTTCCCATAAACACTCATGTACTATTCAAGATTCTTTTGGTTTTAAGTAACAGAAATGGAACTGGAGCTAGTCTAAGTAGAGCAAACAAACAAACAAATGAAAGATAGGGGTCATGGGAGGGGTTTATTAGCTCATGTAACTGAATTAAAAATCCATTGGTAGATGGCTTCAAGCACTAGTAGATACAACGGTTCATGATATTTTCAGAACTCTCTCTCTTTCTCTATTTTCCTTTCTTAGACACAGTCTTTTCATATAGCAAACAATCGCCATTATCAATCCAAGATTTACATCTTATGAGTTTACTAAATTGCACACACCAAAAAGGATTCTTTGCTACAAAACAGAAGCTAACTGCATAACTTGTGTAAAAAAGAAAAAATAAATTTTTTGGAAGAATATTTAGTAGTCTGCCAAATTGGGGCGGGGGCGGTCTAGAGAACTGATCTGGATAAACGGGCATAAGTTACAGAGGCTAAGCCGCCATCAGTCACTCCCTACTACTGCTGACTTTTCTAGCATTGGACAATAGAGTATTGGCTCAGTAATTCCTGTTCTCCAAACTAAACCCACAAAAATCTCTAAGTATTTCTGGACAGCAGCAGCAGATTGGAATAATCCAGATGCTATGCCTGTGTCTTAACTGCCAGAGAGCAGATAAAGAGATGTTGTGCCCCCTTCAGATTTCACGAGTGGTTCCTACCTTTAAACATAATCCACCCAATGAGGATTCCATCCAACTAGGTATATTTTCAAAGGCCACGTAGTAGAAGCTGACAAATATCCATTAAAGTCTACCCTTTTAGTAAAGAGGAAGGGAAAATCAGTTTGAATGTTTAAATACATATATGACAGATCAGGGAAGGAAGGAAATATAGTAAGGCATTACTTACTTGTCTCAACTGTTTTTGAGATTGGAACTCCTAGTTTTTCTTTCTTTTTTTTTTTTTCGGTACGCGGGCCTCTCACTGCTGTGGCCTTTCCCTCTGCGGAGCACAGGCTCCGGACGTACAGGCTCAGCAGCCGTGGCTCACGGGCCCAGCTGCTCCCTGGCACGTGGGATCCTCCCGGACCGGGGCACGAACCCGCGTCCCCTGCATCGGCAGGCGGACTCCCAACCACTGCGCCACCAGGGAAGCCCCTGGAACTTCTATTTTAAAGTTCTCTTCTGTAATACCCTTCGTGTCTCATTTTACTTTAACTAGTAACTCAGCTTTTGGAGTTAAGATCTTTATCCAGTGTGGTGAATAGACCATAGTTTCTGAGGTATGGCAGTCTCTTACTTGTATGGGATTGCTGCAGTTTTCCATTCATGGTTACTGCCGAACATGCTAATATAAGGAGTTGTCTCAGGCAATCTCTTGATTTCATTCATACGTCTTCTTTCTTCCACTGTAAAGTTGCAATGTTTGTTTTCCAGCAGATTGTCAATATCCATAGTCCTAGAAACAGTATAATCTTCTCGTTGCCTTATCTCTCAGTGGACTAACAGGTCTAATAGTCTCAACTTTCAATTTGATGCAACCATTGGTGAGCTGTGTTCTTTCCAAACTAGAGCTTTCTTTAAGTCTTCTATATGTCATTCCATTATTCTACAAGACCATCTATTTTTGTCTGATTTTTATGTAAAACCAATGAATCCTTGGACTACCAGCCCAAAATGTTTACTTATTTTGCTGTGCATCGACTTCTTGATCATAAGCAATGCTGTTAGCATAAAATGATGGCATAGAAGGCAAATGAGAAGATTATAGATGGTATGGCTTGCAGAATGATAAAATCCAAATTAGAATCCATTTCTATTCTAGTGCTGACAAATTGCTTCCCTCTAAGGTGGAAAGCATTAAAGGCAATGAGCTTGTCCCTAGGCGTCTGGTTGTTCTTAGGTAGGGGATTCAAGTTTGGTCACTGCTGCTGTGTATTAGGCTCTCACTGGAGTGGTACCCAAGTCAGTTTATAAGACAGGATTCATATGTTGTTGAGCCAAGTCTGGCCAACATATTTTTATGAGCTTCTTGGCAGCTTTTCGATTAACTTCATATCTGCTTAAGCTAGCTGATGTAAGTCTCTGGTTTACTCTCAAGAATCCCCAGTATCTCAGGAACTTGTTTCCCAGAATGACATAAAAGAATACCTCTCTTGCTCTCCACGAAGAGAGACAGGGCCTTGCTTTCCAACAATTTCCACACAATGGGGGATGGTTCTAAAACGGGAAGTGTGTTCAGATGGTCAGAAACTAAATGGGTTTCCTATGGCTGCTGTGGCAAATTACCCCAAACTTGATGTTTTAAAACAACACAGATTTACTCCTTTATGGTTCTGGAGGTCAGAAGTCCAAAATCAGTTTCACTGGGCTAAAGTCAAGATGTCAGCCGGTCTGATTTCTTCTGAAGACGTTGAGGGGAAAATCCATTTCTTTGCCTTTCCAGCTTCTACTGGCTGCTGGTGTTGGCTTGTGGCCCCTTCCTCCATCTTCAAAGCACATCACTCCAAACTTTATTTCCATTGTCATATGACCTTTTCTCTGCCTCTCTCTTCTGTCTTTGTGGCCATTATTCAGCTTCCCACAGAAATAGATTCTACTCCAAGGGAAAATGAAAAACAAAACAAAACAAAACAAAAAAACCCTCCAAAATAAAAAAGCCCACCCCCAGAAGAACTTTGAAAGGCTGGAGTCACAGGTCCATCTCTGAATCCAGGGGTGGGTAGAGGACAGTCGTATCCAATTCACATAGAATTAATCTCCCCCAGGAAATGGCTACAGTTTATGAAGCGTATGAAGTGATATGTGCCTGTCACCATGCTAAGAATGATTCTTGGATTATGTCATTTAATCCTTGTAATTATCTTACTATTACGGAACAATAATTATGTATATTTTGTAGATGAGAAAACTGAGGCACAGAGAAGTATTGATAAATTACTGGTAACAAAGTCACAGAGAAGTGGGATATGAATCCAAGAATTTTAATTCCAGAGTCTGAAGGCTTAACCTTGAAGTAATGCTGGGTTAAAAATGAGGGGCATACACAATTTAAAGATCTCTACCACCATCCGTGAGCATGATATCATTCTGTTGTCACAGACTGAGTTCTCCAGAAGCAGATGCTGTGATGGAGTTTGGAGCAGAGGATGTTTATTATCAACATATGTGAAAGTTAGGGGTAGGGAGCAGATTTGGGCAGAAGAATTCAAATTCTGATACAGGTTTGATAAAGCCTTGGTCAACACAATGAGGATCTGGAGCAAATCCTGCCCATCAGGGGGTCCTGCATTGTCTTAATTATAGCTGGACCTTAATACCCTCACCTCACTCACTCAGTGACTTGGCTGCTCTGGGAAGGGCATGACCCCAGGCGAGGTGGCTCTTAGCAGCTAAGACAGACTTTCAAAGAGCCAACAGCTGGGCGGTCTGCTGACCTCAATTCTTACAGCTGGACAGAGAGTCCTCTCTTAGAGATCTGGGGTAGAGGCACATCTTTGTGCTCACCACACGTTATTTAGACCAGTTTTCAACCTTGATCATATATTAGAATCACGTGGGGAACTGTTGAAAAATACCAGGGTCGTACCCTAGTCTAATTAAATCAAAATCTCTAAAGTAGGATATAACATCAGTTTTTAATAGAATGCCCAAGGTGATTCTAATGTGCGACCAGGACTGAGAATCATTGATAGAGAGCAAGGCTGAGAAAGTAGGTAATTTTTTGGAACTTCCAAAAATAAGATGGAAAAAATTTATCTTTAAAAGCCACTTGAGTTGTTGAGAAATTCATTCATGATAAGGGCATATTTTAATTCATTTTACTATAACTAGTGTTCATATGCACATATATAATTAGAAAGAAACACACACACACACATACACACACACACACACACACACACAAACACATAACTTCATATAACTTTTGCTTAAGTATTTCAGAATCCCCCCAAGGCTGCTCATATGGTGTTGAAAAGAAGATGGTTTTTATCCTTTGGGTCTTTTAATAGCTATCGCTGAAAAACTTAGTTCTTCAGCACCATGGAATCTCAGATGGATGAATTTCCAATTATCTATTTATAAATGAAATTCTGACCTCGCTGCTGGAAAGGTCACGCCTAGTGTGATCTCTCAGCCATATGGTGGAGAAAATGAAGCAGTAAGTTTATTCTTCTGAGATACGTGTTGATGCCTCTGCTAATTAGTCTTCTCTGAATTTATGTCACTGTTATTAGAAGACATGAGACAGAGAAAAATCTATGGTATTTAGTTTATAATATAACAATTTACTTTGAAAGGGAGCCAGGTAGACCAACTGGTAATCTTAATTAGGAGGGAGATAGGTAAAACCTTATAATGCTGAATTACACAGATTAATCACGATTGTTTTCACTTGAAGTGGAATACTTTTATAGCCAAGATTTAATTTGTTTATACTTGTAATAGTTATTTTAATAAAAATTCCTAATTATATTTTACTGGGGTGCCTGGCTCTGCTTCTACATTTTCTCTTTCTCATGGTCAAGATCACTTTCACGTGTATTTATAGATTTAATCCTAACTCGGACTTTGGAACCAATTCTGACTTAAAGACCAAGGTGACTCTGAAAGACTTTAGTCAGAAAATTTCTGGTTTAGCACTGTTACTGTAATGCTGGTCTTGGTAGATAATATGCCTTTTCTCCTTGAACCCTTAACTTTGTCTCCATTGTCTAATACCAGTCCTTCGAGATGCCAAGAGCGTACTTGGATTTGCTGTGACAGCCGGATACTTGAATCTTTGTAACCTTTTGTAAGCATCAGCCCATTTCCTATTTGGAGTAAGAATACTGAATCTTGGTCTTAGCACTGACATTTAGCAAATACAATTTTTTTGTTCTTTTGTTTTTCCTGTCTTCCTTTTTTTCTAGTAAGTGGATATTCACGGTTTGATGATGCATCTGCAGACTCCTGTTTCTGAGCATCTCTCCATCTTCTGCATAATATTTTCTTGCTCTCACAGTTTGACCAACATAGAAGGTTTTTTGGAAATGCTACCAGTTTTAATAAGTACTATGTACTTTCCAAATCTTTAACCTTATCTTAATATAACTCCAGTCTTTAAACACCATTCTCCCCTGTCTTAGAATTTTACTTAGATGTTATATATAGGAGCAGATTTTAAATCTCAGATTTAGTGTTAGAAATGTTAATATACATGTAATGGTTAACCCTATTTATAACATGCTATGAATGATGGATAAGGAACAAAAAGAGTTGAAGAAAGGGGTCAGGGTCATTATGTTCTAAGGTAGACTGTGAGCTGTTAATAGATTGCTATAGCTAAATCATCAAGTATGGAACAGCAGTCATTTACTGCCTATAACTAGTAGATGGTTGGCAGGAGAGGTGAAAAGTACAATATGTTTTGCATGGGTCAAGCTTCTTTCAAAGTTCTGTGCCTATTTTGGTGTTACTAAGTGAAAAGGATTATGTCCATATTTCCCTTTCATACTGGGGTAATGGTATGGTTCCTGTCATATAGAATATGTATTATGTAGGTCATATATACTATAAAATACTAACATATATCTTTGGAGCCAAAAAAAAAAAATAGGAGTCTGCGTGAGAAGCATTCTATAGCCTGAACGTTGAAATGACTTATGAAAAAATAAAGAACCCTTGAAACGGAAATGGAAATACGCCTAGGAAAATATTGGGGAGAATAAAGTTCGCATGGGTAGTGTACATAAACCGTTAACTTTTCTAACGTTGGATCCTGTAACTTCTCCTTCAAGGGTTGTCTCTAGAATAAAGCTTTTAGCCTGACCTTTAAGTCCATCAGTGACATGATGTAAACTTAATACCTCTAAGTATTTATGTTCTTGCTTTTTCTCACTTGGGGTTTTGAGAGAACTAAAAGCTTTAGATGAAAACAAATATATATCCACACAAATATGTATATATGTATACATATAATGTATGCAGCTATGTATGTATGATCTATTTATATCTATCTATCTATCCATCTATATATTTAACACACACTAGTCAAAGGCCGCCAGGAACACGTCTCTACTGAAAGTTGTGTTTATCGGTGCTTCTTGCAATAAGAGAGACTACATAACATGGGGAACCAAAAAAGGGGTGCTAGGAAGGCTTAGACTTCCTAACACCTTCCTATAAGATTAGACTTTGTGTTAGGATTTTGATGGTCTAGTGAAGCTTTGGTTGGGTGCTCTCAGAAAGTGGGGGCAGTTCTATCAATTGTTATCTTAATATGTTTTATCTGGGATGCAAGAGGAACAGAGTGAGGCTAACACACCATTTGGTTAAGGAAACAGCAGTCACTGATGTTAGCTGAGGGAATGCCATGTTTGATCATTTTCGTGATTTGTTTTTCACTGTTTGATCATTTTTTGTTTGTCTGTTTGATCTTGTTTTATCTGTGCTCAGACATGACTATGAAGTGGTCTTGTCTCTCTCTGCTCCAGGATGGTCACAGAGAGGTCTTTTTCGACGCTGGTGTTCTGTGAAATTGTTTATGTTCAGTAGGTAAAGCCAGGGACTGGCTGACTGACAGCTGTCCGGGCTCCTTTTCTTTCTCTCTCTCCAAATATATGTATTGATACATGTGTGTCTAATCATATATAGGACCATCTATTGCATTATTTTCATATTGAATTTGTATTTGTGTTTATAATAATATTGGCACCAAGAAGGACTACCTTAAATGTTGAAAGGAAATTATAAGAGAAATCATGTTAATATATAAATCATGTAGTAGCATCAACAATTGCTAGTTAATGTCTTTGTGTGCTCTATAAGCAAGTGTATCCTGGTAGTTTGGGCATAGAGGAAGAGTGGGAGAACTGAGTTATCACAAGGCATATGGTAATATACAGACATGACAAATTCAGAAGGACCTGGGCTTTAACTTTTTCCTATTTTCAGCAGTGATTTACTTGCAAATATATCATCCATTACATTGCATTAATGTTCTTGCTGTGAATTTTACTGGTTTGGTAGTTTTTAATGTAATTTATAGAAGTTTAAATTTTATATTTAGGTAAGAACTATAACAGGAGGTACTTAAACTGGTATTGTGATATGTATATATGCATTATAGTAAGATAATAAGAATTAGTTAACCCTGTGGCTATGAGAATTTTTCCTTTTAAATATTTCTGAACTCAAGTTGGATTAGACCACTAGATGACTTGCCTTCACGTCAATACATCTGTGCTTTCTATTTTACATATTTTCTAGTGTTTTGTTTTTTAAGTTCTACCTGAATGAACTTCCTTTCATCTCTATCTCTTGCAATCTTACACATTCTCCAAGGCTCATCTCAAATGTCACCTGTCTCATCAGTTTAGTGGAATTTAACCCTTCCTTCTCTGTGCTCTTATATCTCCAAGGTGAAAATAAAGCACTTGTCCACATATTCCATTGAACTCTATTTATGTGGGTAACAGTCCTCTAGCTTGTAAGCTCCTTAAGGGTAAGAAGTTCCATAATAGTGATACTTTCCCCATTTTTTTTTTTTTTTTTTTCCGATACGCGGGCCTCTCACTGTTGTGGCCCCTCCCGTTGCGGAGCAACAGGCTCCGGACGCGCAGGCTCAGCGGCCATGGCTCATGGGCCCAGCCGCTCTGTGGCATGTGGGATCTTCCCAGACTGGGTACGAACCCGTGTCCCCTGCATCGGCAGGCGGACTCTCAACCACTGCGCCACCAGGGAAGCCCACCCCATATTTTTAATGTAAGTTTTGGCACAGAAAATTCACTAAATAAACATTATTTTGCCTAAAATTAAAGTGAGTAAATATCTGAAAATTACTAGAATTTTATGAAAAGTTGCAGACATCAGAGTATTAATTTTGACATGAAAACAGTCAAGGTGATTTAATAAACATGTGAGAATATAATAAAATAAAGGAAAAAATGTGCCCTTTATTTGCCATTATAGTAATAATTATTTTTATTATAGCAAACACATATTGTAAGCTTGCTATATATGTCAGGAATCTTGTATGAACTTAATCTGTAAAAACTCATTTAATTTCTAAATCAATCCTATGAGGTAGAAATAATTATTATCCCCATTTTACAGATGAGAAAACAGAGGCACAATAAGGTTAAGTAGCTCACCCACGGTTACATACTTACTAAGAGTGGAGTCAGTTTCCAAATCTAGTTTTGGCTCCACAGTCAATGGTTTAATTAAAGAAATTAAGTAAATGGTGAAAATATGGATTCTATTTGAATGTAAATTTACTTTCAAACGTCAAAGATATCTGGATCTGGAAATGATTTCAAGGGCATATTGTGGACTCTTTTTTAGGGTATCTGGAAATAGATGACCAGGGAAATTCTTATTCAGAACTACATTGTAAAGATTATCTATGTGTTATAGTTTCCTGAAAATTAAGTCATTTAATGTTTCTACACATTTCCTACTTGACTATTTTAGAAAAATAATTATGACATTCAATTACAATAAATATTCAAAGATTTTCCTATGAAATGAATTTGAAAGCCCCAAATGCTTAATCCTGTCACACAATTAGAGGTCATTATTAGTCCCTACCAGCTCATAAATGAGTTCTCTTTGATGGAATTTTATAACACCATTTCTAGTTATGCGGAAATCCTATCTATTCACTGTAAGAATCTAAAGCTTTATTCTAATAAATGCAGCAAATATACTGGAGCAGAAATTTTACAGTGTTTTTTCTCCAGATCCCACAGAGATGACTAACATTTAAAAGGCTGGAATTGTATTAGACACTTCAATTATTATTTGACAAAAATGTTCCAAAAAAGATGATAAAGACGTTATTCATGTGTGACCTGTGACACAATTTTGCTCAGTTTTAAAAATGATTTGTTTCCATGTTATGTTCAATAAATTGCAGATGACTCATATTCATCAAAATAAGCTTAATGGGCATATAATAGGGAAATAGGCCAGATCATTTTTGAACTGCCCAAATCAAGAGCAAATGAAGCTAATGGAATGCCCCTCTTCTGTACCAAATCATACATGAATGCCTAAATTCACTTGTGATTTTAAAACAGAGCTACAGACCAAGAGATCACTGAAGAAATCAAAGAGGAAATCAAAAAATACCTAGAAACAAATAACAATGAAAAGACAACAACCCAAAACCTATGGGATGCAGCAAAAGCAGTTCTAAGAGGGGAGTTTATAGCTATACAAGCCCACCTTAAGAAACAAGAAACATCTCAAATAAACAACCTAACCTTACACCTAAAGCAATTAGAGAAAGAAGAACAAAAAACCCCCAAAGTTAGCAGAAGGAAAGAAATCATAAAGATCAGATCAGAAATAAATTAAATAGAAACAAAGAAAACAATAGCAAAGATCAATAAAACTAAAAGCTGGTTCTTTGAGATGTTAAACAAAATTGATAAACCATTAGCCAGACTCATCAAGGAAAAAAGGGAGAAGACTCAAATCAATAGAATCAGAAATGAAAAAGGAGAAGTAACAACTGATGCTGCAGAAATACCAAGGATCATGAGCGATTACTACCATCAACTGTATGGCAATAAAATGGACAACCTGGAAGAAATGGACAAATTCTTAGAAATGCACAACCTTCTGAGACTGAACCAGGAAGAAATAGAAAATATGAACAGACCAATCACAAGCACTGAAATTGAAACTGTGATTAAAAACCTTGCAACAAACAAAAGCCCAGGACCAGATGGCTTCACAGGGGAATTCTATCAAACATTTAGAGGAGCGCTAACACCTATCCTTCTCAAACTCTTCCAAAATATAGCAGAGGGAGGAACACTCCCAAACTCATTCTACGAGGCCACCATCACTCTGATACCAAAACCAGACAAAGATGTCACAAAGAAAGAAAACTACAGGCCAATATCACTGATGAACATAGATGTAAAATACCTCAAAAATACTAGCAAACAGAATCCAACAGCACATTAAAAGTATCATGCACTATGATCAAGTGGAGTTTATCCCAGGAATGCAAGAATTCTTCAATATATGCAAATCAATCAACAGGATACACCATATTAACAAATCGAAGGAGAAAAACCATATGATCATCTCAGTAGATGCAGAAAAAGCTTTTGACAAAATTCAACACCCATTTATGATAGAAATCCTCCAGAAAGTAGGCATAGAGGGAATGTTCCTCCACATAATAAAGGCCATATATGACAAACCCACAGCCAACATCGTCCTCAATGGTGAAAAACTGAAACCATTTCCACTAAGATCGGGAACAAGACAAGGTTGCCCACTCTCACCACTCTTATTCAACCTAGTTTTGGAATTTTTAGCCACAGCAGTCAGAGAAGAAAAAGAAATAAAAGGAATCCAAATTGGAAAAGAAGAAGTAAAGCTGTCACTGTTTGCAGATGACATGATACTATACATAGAGAATCCTAAAGATGCTACCAGAAATCCACTAGAGCTAATCAATGAATTTGGTAAAGTAGCAGGATACAAAATTAATGCACAGAAATCTCTTGCATTCCTATACACTAATGATGAAAAATATGAAAGTGAAATTAAGAAAATATTCCCATTTACTATTGCAACAAAAAGAATAAATGATCTAGGAATAAACCTACCTAAGAAGACAAAGGACCTGTATGCAGAAAGTTATAAGGCACTGATGAAAGAAATTAAAGATGATACAAATAGAGGGAGAGATATACCATGTTCTTGGATTGGAAGAATGAACATTGTGAAAATGACTCTACTACCCAAAGCAATCTACAGATTCAATGCAATCCCTATCAAACTACCACTGGCCTTTTTCACAGAGCTGGAACAAAAAGTTTCACAATTTGTATGGAAACACAAAAGACCCCAAATAGCCAAGTCAATCTTGAGAAAGAAAAATGGAGCTGGAGGAATCAGGCTTCCTGACTTCAGACTATACTACAAAGCTACAGTAATCAAGACAGTATGGTACTGGCACAAAAACAGAAATATAGATCAATGGAACAGGATAGAAAGCCCAGAGATAATCCCATGCACATATGGTCACCTTATCGTTGATAAAGGAGGCAAGAATATACAATGGAGAAAAGACAGCCTCTTCAATAAGTGGTGATGGGAAAACTGGACAGCTACATGTAAAAGAATGAAATTAGAACACTCCCTAACACCATACACAAAAATAAACTCAAAATGGATTATAGACCTAAATGTAAGGCCAGACACCATCAAACTCTTAGAGGAAAACGTAGGCAGAACTCTCTATGACATAAATCACAGCAAGATCGTATTTGACCCACCTCCTAGAGAAATGGAAATAAAAACAAAAACAAACAAATGGGACCTGATGAAACTTAAACGCTTTTGCACAGCAAAGGAAACCATAAACGAGACGAAAAGACAACCCTCAGAATGGGAGAAAGTATTTGAAAACGAAGTAACTGACAAAGGATTAATCTCTAAAACATACAAGCAACTCATGCAGCTCAATATCAAAAAAACAAACAACTCCATCTAAAAATGGGCAGAAGACCTAAATAGACATTTCTCCAAAGAAGATATACAGATTACCAACAAACAGATGAAAGAATGCTCAACATCATTAATCATTAGCGAAATGCAAATCAAAACTACAATGAGATATCATCTCACACCGGTCAGAATGGCCATCAGCAGAAAATCTACAAACAATAAATGCTGGAGAGGGTGTGGAGAAAAGGGAACCCTCTTGCACTGTTGGTGGGAATGTAAATTGATACAGCCACTATGGAGAACAGTATGGAGGTTCCTTAAAAAACTAAAAATAGACCTACCATACGACCCAGCAATCCCACTACTGGGCATATACCTTGAAGAAACCATAAGTCCAAAAGAGTCATGTACCAAAATGTTCATTGCAGCTCTACTTACAATAGCCAGGACATGGAAGCAACCTAAGTGTCCATCAGCAGATGAATGGAGAAAGAAGATGTGGCACATATATCCAATGGAATATTACTCAACCATAAAAAGGAATGAAACTGAGTTATTTGTAGTGAGGTGGATAGACCTAGAGACTGTCATACAGAGTGAAGTAAGTCAGAAAGAGAAAAACAAATACCGTATGCTAACACATATATATGGAATCTAAAAAAAAGAAAAAAAAATGGTCAGAAGAACCTAGGGGCAAGACAGGAATAAAGATGCAGACCTACTAGAGAATGGACTTGAGGATATGGGGAGGGGGAAGGGTAAGCTGGGACAAAGTGCGAGAGTGGCATGGACATATATTCACTACCAAATGTAAAATAGATAGCTCGTGGGAAGCAGCTTCATAGCACAGGGAGATCAGCCCTGTGCTTTGTGACCACCTAGAGGGGTGGGATAAGGAGGGTGGGAGGGAGAGAGATGCAAGAGGGAAGAGATATGGGGACATATATATATGTGTAACTGATTCACTTTGTTATAAAGCAGAAACTGACACACCATTGTAAAGCAATTATACTGTAATAAAGATGTTAGAAAGAAAAAATTATAAAAATAAATAAAAACAGAGCTACAATTAGAGAAAGTTGAGTTCCCAGAAACATATCAATAACTGGCTTATGGACACATGAGTCATAACTGACGGGATAATTTAAAGAACCAACAGATATGAGTAATCTCTTCAGAAAGTAGGCCAATTCTAATTTACATAGTGAAGCTGCTAGAGTTAAATACTCCTTCTAGTTGGAATCTAAATGATATTCAAATCTAGCATCCTGAAGAGCATTAAAGTAGAATATTAGCCTTCAGCTGTTATGAAAATATAAGGTTTGGATTTGTTGTTCATTTTTTTCCCTATAGCCGTGTATCTAAATTTGCAATCATCACAAATATTTAAGATGTTCTCCAAAATTTAAATAACTATCCTTGAATAAACATTTTGGGCCAAAAAATGAGACTTAGTAAAGTTACTTGCCCAATGCCACGTGATTAATTATTTGATATATGAACTAGAACTCAAGCCTCCTGGTTTTTTGGACAGTGCTACTGCTACGACAGCACATGCCTACAAATTTATAGACATGATGAAGTCTCATGTAAGTAGGATAGTGTTTAAATTGGGAGAGTGTTTTCAGTTTAGCATAACAAACTGAGTACTTCTTTATTTCTAATCCATTTTCAGACCCCATTGAAATAAAGAAAACATAGAAATATAAACTGAATTCAATGACGAGAATAGTAAGAGGATCGATCAGCGAATGGGTTATTTCAACAAATTTTTGCAAGTTAGAAAGAACATGCAAGAGTGTTAATGGAGAAGACACATCAGACTCCAGAATAGTCTAGAGGAGACTGCAACAATTGGAACTTACCTGCTGTTAGAAGCATGGCAAAGCTTTAGGAAATGTGATAGAGAATGGGATTTTAAAAAATAAAGGAATTCATTGAAGTTCTTTATATAGAAATATTGATTCCTGTATAATCCAGAGATTTACCAGGCATCCCACTAACAACGTTTTGGCACTATATCTAAAAATAATTTGGGGGATAGTTAAGACCTCTAGAGTGTTTGTTGTGCTTCACAAAGTAGAGCCTTCCTCATTCTGGCATCTGTGGGTCGACACATCTGATACTGCCTCCTAGTCTTACCCTAAGTTGAAACTTACTAATGAGATGCTATGCAGCCCCTCCAGAAATGTTTGCCATTCAGAGGGAAGAATTATGTGAACACCTACCATTTTACCTAGTAGCAGAGGGTTCTTACACTCTCAATTTTAATTCTTACCTATTGGGGAACCAACAATCACATGTTGAAGTCTGAGTTTCCCATGAAGCCAACACTGAGAGTATCGTGCAGGACGTGTATGAGGGAGAGGTCTTGGGATCAACACCTGTAGGGTAGGGAGAGGTGGTAGGATTGGGTAAAGGGAAAAATGGTGCTACAATCCATTTACCACAAGGATACAGCTGACCCTACAGAGGACTTTGAAGCTGAGATAGTCCTTCAAAGGTTTTGGAGCAAGGGCTCTGAGGGTTTATGTTCCATTGTTGATTAAACATTGCGTTGTAGCTGTCCTAAGAAAAGCACATGACATTTGGTTAAATGGAACAGCCAGCTGAGGCAATTCAAGTAGTGGACTGAAAGCTGAGAGGGGTCAGCTGACAACTATCTCAGTAGCTGGGGGAATAAATCCTTTAATCCTGCAGGAGAAATATGATTGACATACCATAGCATACTCTACACCACATATGAAGGAGGAAACAGTCAGTGTGAAATAGGAAGAAAAAAAGGTTAATAAATGGAAAACTACCCTGGGAGAAAAAAATCAATTTGTGAAATAGAAGGGGAAAAAAAAAACACCCACAACAGTTCACGAGATGCGGCAGACTGTTATATCAATAAAGCTAGAACTGGATAATTTTAAAAGCTGCATTAGAACAAGAAAGAGTTCTTATAGATTAAAAAATAATACCACAATAAATATAAAAATTCAATCAAAAATTGTGGAGCCTAAGTTAAGCAAATCTGTAAGAATGAAGAGCAGAAATCAAGAGGCCAAAAGCAGGTGAATAGTCACTATGACAATCAACTCAAAAGAATACAGGAAGAGAGAGCAGAGAAAATGGAAGAAAATATCAGGGAAATAATAGATTTCCTTCAGAGGAAGGAGACACTCTTCACACTGAAGGACTCCTGATGCTCTGAGAAGTCTCTTTAGACTGCTTCAGGGAATGGAACGTTGGACTCAGAGAGAGACATAAAACCCTAGTACACTAAGTGTTTATTAATAAATAAATAGTTATTAATAATGTAAACTGTTTATTGGATTTTAGATTATACAGCCAGTTTAGCACTAAGCACAGAAAGATTAATTAACGTTTTAGAATGAGAGGTGAATGTTAAAAACCTTAATAATGTAAAAGTTAGAGCATGACTGCCTGAGGTGGCGTGTGTGTTTGGGCCTTGAACATGAGCTGAAAGAGGCTGAAGAAAAGACAGGGAGACCAATCACATTTTACATCATTTTCCATAGATGGGAGTGTCAAGTTTGTGATTCAATTTCACCCAAACTTACAAGCTAAGTTGGCTAATTACTGTTTTATAGATGGCGGGCAGATGACCCAGGGCTACTGGGTCAGAGCCAAAGGACATATTACTCACAGCACACCAAGCAGAGTGAGCATCTTGTCTCTGTCAGTTTTTCTTTCCTCCCCAGTGCCACGTAGATGGATCTAGCAGGATGCTGTGCACACAGAGGGTTTGCATAACACGTGAGGGACACCAAGCTTCGTGAATCCCCATCTTTTAAAGCAGGCATTAAGCAAGACTGCTTTTTGCCCCAGAGGTGACACTACCTCATCCCCCAAGGTTGTTCACTGCAAGTGCAGCCTTGGTAAAGAGCAGTCAGGGCCTTGCCTTCTTGGCTTATCCAGCAGAAGAGTGCAGCATGAGAAACCCATGGTAGACTTTCTCTCCCAACAAGGAGTCAAGATACTAATTGGCAGTAAGGAAACAGAAAATAGAAGTAGAAGCCTATCAGTGAAAGTTCCAAAAGTAAACAATAGAATAACTCAAAATGAAATGTAACTCTCAAAGAGTAGGAAAAGGAAGAAATCAAATTATTTCATGATTACAAAGGAATAAATATGGTCTACAGTTAACAAATCTGGAAAAAGTAATAAAAATTATTATTTAGAGAAGTGGAGGCAGCCATCAGAAGGAATGAAAACAGGGCTTCCCTGGTGGCGCAGTGGTTGGGAGTCCGCCTGCCGATGCAGGGGACGCAGGTTCGTGCCCCGGTCCGGGAGGATCCCACATGCCGCGGAGCGGCTGGGCCCGTGAGCCATGGCCACTGAGCCTCCGTGTCCAGAGCCTGTGCTCCGCAACGGGAGAGGCCACAACAGTGAGAGGCCAGCGTACCGCAAAAAAAAAAGTAATGTATGGCCATGGCAAAAATTTAAATGCCATACAAGGGCAGAAAATGGAAAATAGAAGCCTGGATGTGCATAGAGCAAAACCAGCAGAGCTTAAAAATGGGGTTGAGGAAAAAGTAGGAATCAACGACTTGGAAAAAAAAAAAAAAAAAAAAAAAAAGAATGAAAATATAAATATTTAAGGGAGATTGATTTCAGAGTGAGGTTGAAGATGTGGATGAGAGGGGTGGGTTTTGTCATGTTTTATTAGTTCTTGACATGGCCATGTATTTGTCCGTGTGTGTATATATATTTTCTTGAATGTTAGACTTGATATGCTTTTAAGTAATTTTAGGAAATAATACTAGAAACACCATCTCCAGTCAATTACAAAGACAGCTAAACTTGTCAATGGCCAAAGTCAGAACATTGAAGATGTTGAAATTAACAGAATGCAGTAGTAGTTTAGGAAAGAGAGACAAATTTTATATTGAGTTAGTTGAGACTATCTCTATTTTCATTAAAATTAGAAGACAATTTAAAAAGTTAATGTGGCAAGTGTTTCTTGCTCGTCTCTGTGCCAGACGGTGCACTTGGTGACAGAAGTACAAGATGAATCTTCCTCTGATGGAACTCCCAGG
>NW_006782724.1:1703809-1720578 GCF_000442215.2 Lipotes vexillifer | reverse complement strand
GGGAAAGAAAGGCACATAAACTAATAATTATAATATGTCATGTTAATTTCAATATCTAATTTTCAAGTTTGACATTTTTTGTTGATTGTCCATTTGTCTTTTAAAGTAAATGTATGCAGCCTCAAATCCCGTTTTCTTCTTTCCATAAGAAAGAAGCATAAAATATTCTAATGCTAAATTTGTCTTTATAAACCTTCAGTTCTTAGGGAACTGGGTAGAATATTGCTTTGAAAAAAAAATCTGCTCATTTCCATTTGATTTTTCTTAACCTTAATTGTCTCCTTTCATTCTGGATAAATGAAAAGATTAATTCTCAGACATTCCTAAAGCTCTTCTGGTCTTTAAATTAGATCAAGTTGGGAGTTTTCTTCCTTATTACACTACCTCTTCCCTGCTGGCGTAAAGTCTCTTGTCAATGTCACTTGTCTACAGCGTGTGTTATTTGTCTTCCCAATTAAACTGAGAATTCCTTATGCTTATCATTCAACAAATTAAGAAAATATCTGGGATTTAAAATGCTCATTGTCATAAAAATATGTATGAATACTATTAAGCAAATATTGCCATATTTAATGAATATTTCAACAATTGGAAATAAGGAAGCTTATTAAGAAGCAACAATCTTAGGAAATTATATTACAACATGATAAGGGTACTATCTATTAAATTACATATTTAAATGCAGTAAAAGTATTTCTGTATAATTGTTATACATTAGAAATTCTAGGTTACTAGAGAAGCTAGTGAGATAATTTGGTGGTCACATGAGTTCTCATTGATTAATAACTGAAATCAATACAAGTAACCCTTTATATGCCTACACAAAACTTTTCCAGCACCATCTTAAATTTATTCAACTAATATAATAATAGTGGGACATGAAAATATTAAGTAAATGTTAAGTAAAAAAAAAAGGCAGGATAT
Source organism: Lipotes vexillifer (assembly GCF_000442215.2). Taxonomy (NCBI): domain Eukaryota; kingdom Metazoa; phylum Chordata; class Mammalia; order Artiodactyla; family Lipotidae; genus Lipotes; species Lipotes vexillifer. The sequence continues at coordinate 1,719,654 of NW_006782724.1, read as the reverse complement.
AAATTGTATCTACTTGATTACTGTGACCATGCAAATAATATATTTATGCATATAAACAAACACATACATAATATGAAGAGCTGTGTTGTATAGTATTACAATTGGTGACTTTTTTTAGATTTACTAAACTGTCTATAATGTTATATTACCTTTCTTGATAAAATTTAAGGGTTTGTTACAGAACACTGTATCATGTGAGCTTTGTTTTTAGGGAAAATCTCTCTCACATCAGTCAAAGTGTGGGGAGGGTATTATTTCTTTTGATTTATGGAGCAGAATGCATGTGGTAGAAATTTTTAGCTTTTTAGACAATTCTACATTTTTGTGGTTAAAAACTGATGAAGTGCCACAAGCTTTGGGTAATAGCTGTTTCTATTATGTCCCCCAGTGATCCTCTCCTGCTATTTACACCCTTGTGTAGTCCCCTCCCATATTGAATCAGAAGTGGCTGGTGTGACCAATGGAACACAGTGAACATGACACCAGTATAACTTCTGAGGCAAGATCATAAAAGGCATTACAGCTTCTGCCTTGGTCACCTGGATCACGTGTTTTGGGGAAAGCCAGGAACCATACTGTGACACTCGAGCAGCCGTGTGTAAAAGCCCAGGTGGATAGAAACAGGTCTCTGTCCAACGATCAGCATCAACCAAGTTGATGGGCCAAGTGAGGGAGCCACCTGGGCAGCAAATCCTGTAGTTTCACTCAAGCTTCAGATGGCCCTAGTCCTAACCAGTCTCTGATTTCAATCTCGTGAGAGACATTGAGCCAGAACCTGCCACTGAACCGCCCCTGCCCACCACCTGTTGAATTCCTGACCCACAGAACCTGTGAGAGATAATGAGTGATTACTGTTCTTAAGCCACTAAGTTTTGGGGTAATTTGTTTTGCAGCAAAAATAACTACAACAGAGGAGCTCTGCGCTGCCTTTTAGATGCCCCTGAAATGACCTGCTATAGATGTGACCAACAAATGTCTTCTGAAACAGTAGGGGAATTCTTAGACATGATTTGTTTGAGCTGGCCCTGGAATGTCCACGATGATGACTTTTCTTATCATTGGCCACCTGATGCACTCCATTACTCATCCTGGAATTACTGGGAAGCAGAGTCCTAATGTATCAGTATAACAGAAAGGTAGCACACAGATAGGTAGGCATTTTCTGACTGACTCTAAATATTTCATAATTGAATAAATCAAATACTTCAGCATAGCCATTGTGTTAGTCAAGCCTTTAGATTTTTTTCTACGTAAATTATGAGAAACTGAATTTTCTTTTTGTCATTTAGAGGCACAGTTCTTCAGAGCTACAAAGCAGTACATAGATGAACATTATGTACCATTTACATCATTCAGAAATAAGATTTCTTTGTCTGAGCAAGAGATTCTTTGGGAGAAAGGAAGGATGATTCACCAATGCCAGCTAAAAAAATTTCCAGACCTAATATTAAAAATGAACAATTATGAGATAATAAATGATAAAAGGAAGTATAATAGTTCATAAAATGATGATATTTAAATGTAATTTATATTGATGTAATCTAGCTACCTGAAAAATATAATTTGAGGGCATAGGTTCAAAAGGCAGATTTCAAATCTTTAGTTTGTTAATATCAATACCGTGAATTCACTGAAATGGAAAGTTACAGAAAATGTAAATAAATGTGATTTTTGCTATATAACCTTAGAAACTAAAAGTGAGAGGAGTTACTTTTATGTTTATGTCTAATGGAGAAAATAAAAGGAAGCAGGAAGCTACCTGAATTTCTTTTGTGATGCTGAGGTAAAGAGGAACCCTGGCACCCTTTTATCACTTAAGGGCTGCTAGTCTGTTAACTTTCCAGGAGCAAACTGATGTTTATTGCTTCAGAAATGTATTTTCTATGTTGTCCCCAGCTCCATTCAAATTCGTTGTTTTATTTTACACTTGTTTGATAAGGTGTGCTCTGAAGGATTCATCAACGTCTTTCCTATGCCAAAAACCAGATGGGAAAACCGACAGCTAAACAAGACATTTTGGCCTATGAGTACCTATTGGAAAACTACACAAATAATGATTGTGGCTTGAGGCAACTCAACTTGTTACTTCAGAGATTTATATTATTTATTTATTTATTTATTTATTTATTTTGCGGTACCCGGGCCTCTCACTGTTGTGGTCTCTCCCGTTGCGGAGCGCAGGCTCCGGGCGCGCAGGCTCAGCGGCCATGGCTCACGGGCCCAGCCACTCCGCGGCATGTGGGATCTTCCCAGACCGGGGCAGGAACCCGTGTCCCCTGCATCGGCAGGCGGACTCTCAGCCACTGCGCCACCAGGGAAGCCCCAGAGATTTATATTATTATAACCCAACTTCAATCAGCTGCTCTGGTGTTGACCTACATTTACAGTGTCCCCACCATGTACTTCCGATCGGGTAACCAAGACTATAATAATATTTGAATTCCTTGATCATAATGAATGAGCCAACCACTTGGGGAAATTTAGTAGTCACCCAGTCTAAATCAACATCCTTGCTTCCATATTCGGAATTAGATAGACTTCCCATATGGAGCAACCTGAATTATAAGATAAAGTGGGCATTGGGATTCTTAAAAAATGCTTGATAGTTTGTTTTCAATAATTGCAAATCTTTAGACTAGAAGCCTTTGAGATGGCAAAGCAGCATCCCAAGTGTCCTTGATGTGATGCAGTTTTTTTCCCCCTCTGTGTCTTGTCATCTGGTTACTAAAGCAGTGTTGCCTGTATTTCAGTTTCACAACTTCTCCATGAAAGCAGCTCCTCCAGCCTTTGCCTGTGCTCTTTCACTAGAGTGTAAAGACCATACTCCAGGTCTCGATTTAAGCCAGGGCAATCGGTGTTTTGAATGGATGTCGAACCATCCACTCTGTCCTTCTGTATCCTTGCCTTCCATTCCTTACCAGGGATTCTCCAAGCAATCCCATTTCTTCCTTTTCTTTCAGCAAAAAAATTCCCAAGCAAATTGATGATTGGTACACGTATCTTCTGTGACATCAGATATTCGGAGATAAGTCTGATTCTGAGTTTATGTTCAAGTGGCGCATTTAAGATTCATAGAATTGAAAAGCAATGTCAGTGTTAGATTTCTTCCCTCCTCCCTTACCCCTCCCTCCTGCTCTTCCTCCTCCTCCTCCTCCTTCTAGCATGTGGTCAGCTGGAAATTATTTCCACAACTTGTGTTTGACAATATCATAGAGGTGAGTTAGAAACAGGAAATATCATACTGTGGGTCTTCTGCTCTTGCTCTTTTTCAATAAATAATGCTGAATAAAATAAGCAAAGGAGAAGAATCACAAAATCAGAGGCAACCCATAGCCTAGAAGGTGTATGTGGAAGGGTATAAGTATGATGCTGATAGGCTGCCATTGCCAACACCTCTGTAATATTGGAAATTAAACTCTGGAATTATGGACTGGAACCACTTTACCATGTAGTGAAATCTTCTCCTGTAATAGAGGATGACTATAAGGGTCAGAGAAGCTGTTGTATCCCCTAAATCAGAGCCATGTTTTCCTCTCTCCTACAAGCTGGATAACAAACAATTTTAATATAAATAAATATTTATTAAGTGCTAACTTATGTTGATTATTTCTCAGTGCTCCGCATACATTAATTACCCTCCTTTTTGACTGCACTGTGCTTAGATTTTAACCCTGTTATTATATAGATAATAGGAGGTTTATTTGTTAGTATGCAGGTTGGGCTGTTGTAATACGTAGACAAAAAATGTATATAGATTTTAGTTTTACTCATACAAGTTATGATCTAGAGTTGAGAAGTTCTGCCTGACCTGATTCTTTGGAGACCCAATTTCCTTTCATCCTACTGTTCTTCCATTCCCTAGAGTACTGGTTAAAGCTGGGTCCTACCATGTCCATGTTCTATTTCGTGTAAAAGAAAGAAGATAAGTAGTGGAGGATAAGCACTTTCTTCTCTATAGATGATGAGGAAATTTTGCACATCACTTCTTTAGAATTCCATTGGTTAGAACCTAGATACATAGTCACAGTCAGCTTCAAGGGAGGATAGGAATTTCAGTCTTTAGCTGGGTCTTCAGGATATATAATGAAACTATGTTACCGTGGAAGGAGTGGAGGCATTCTATTAGGAAAATGAGCTATCCCATAACATGTATATGAAAATGGATGCTTTGCCTAACACTCTAAAATTATAGATACCTTTGTTATCTATGGTCCATGAGTTGTGAAACAGGCTGCCCTGTAAAATATACAAAACACAGATAGCCAAAGCTATTTAGAGGCCTCCTGAAGTTCTCACTCATATTAAAGACATAAGGATTTATGTGTTAGGAACTAAAGAAGGATTTGTGAGGACTATTTAGTTTAAGACCCCTGTGTTGGTAATCCTAAGAGGGTGGTTGTATATTGCTGCCATCTCCTGACCCCAAGTCTTAGGAAATGGACTTCAAGGAGGCTAGAGAGCATCACACATATTGTTTTGGGGAACATAGTGAACTTCCACCTGAAGTGTGTAAAGACTAAAGATCTCTGTGTACACTGTGGGCTTGTCCAGAAAAATGTGGTGTCTACAGCCTAAAGGTGATCCACTCCTGAAGAAAACATTGGCCAAGGCTCTGGGCAGCGAGGTTGCCTGGAAAGACTGAGAGACATGAGCTGAGAGAAGCTGAAGGTTTTCCAGGTTAAGAGGTACTGAGGAAGAAACAGGTAACCCCCAAGAACACAGCTGCCTCTGCCTTGGTCAGGGGGACATGAAAGTTCTGTGCCAACACCCCAAAGAACTCCAGAAAACCCTGATCAGGCAAACCTGAGTTTATTAAACTTATCGCAGCAAGAGAGGATACCATCTTGACAGAATCTTAATATCGTCTCTAAAATGGAAAGTTGGAGAAGGGAATATATGTGAGAACCAAGCTGGATGATTTTAAGGCAGCTGCTACCTGAGACTGGGCAGATATAATAGCTTTAGATTGGAGAGCAGAGCAAGAAGAGCATCATAAAGCAAATCTTGATGTGCAAACTGTATATTGGAATCTCCTTGGTGTGCAATCTGTGTTAATTGGCTTAGATTCCTGGGACCAAGAACTGTATGGAGAAACAGCTAAATAACTTTTGCCTTGTCTTAGGATTTTTCACAAAGGGACTGGAAATTCATATCAACTGTGAGGAAGTGCAAGTGAAAGATAGGCAGAAATGGGGTTAAATCCAAAGAACCAACTAAACACCCACAAGAGAAAGAGTATAGTTCAAACATTTTATCAATTTCTGAGAGCAGTGACAGTAGATTACATGAAAGTGCCCCTTGACTGAGAGGTCCTAAGGAAGGAGGAGTCAAGCTCAGGCACAAGTTGAGAAAAGACCCACGACTGTCCCCTCTGCCTCCAGCTGCAGACTTCCTGATTATCCCAGGCCCATATTAGTTATACAAAATTGTAACACTAAATTAGTTTTTATCATTGTGACTATTAACTAGAACTAGTCTTTATTAAATAGATCTAGCTTTTATAATTGTGAAATTGAAGCAGTATTTTGTGTCCAAAAAAGTGATCAGAAAGGTAGTGGGGCTGATTTGGTTTCCATCCAAAGTTAGAAGAAAAATGACTTCAATTGGGCTATGGAGAGACAAAAAAAGAAAAAGGAAGAACAAAGAAAAACAATAACAAAGCAAAAGCAAAAAACAAACACACATACACAGAGAAAGGATGAACGGAATGGTTACATATGGCTCTAACTGTATTGTGATTTTTGTGTGCCTTCTTTACTAGATTCATGAACCGTCAAGTCTTATATACCTGTGTGTGGAGAGAAGAGACGAGTGATGATGTGAAAAGTGGGGACAATTGTTGAATAGTTTTCACCTGGTCATGTCAGCTGTCAGTGTCAGGTCTTTTGCCCTTTGCTGTCTCTCTGAGATACTGTCAATATTCCCTGTAGCATCAGGGAGCTTCCCAAAATGGGAGTAATTATTTCAGGTTGGTGAATCCTAGGAAAAGCAGTGCTTATAACTCAATCAGTCTAATTTACAGTTTTCTTTGGATCAAATACACTTTCTAATGTATTGTCCTCAATATGCCAAATCGTACCATTAAATATCTCTGTTTTTGTGCGTAAATGGATGATACATAGAGATGTACAGAGCCTTATGCTGGCTGATATATGAGTAATATACAGTAATTGTTCTACTTTTTGAACCTTAGTACTGCTGAATATTTGAGAACCATATTGGACAGCTATTTTGACACATCAGGCCAAATCTAGACAATATCTGTCACCTAGTGTGTTCCAGATTGAAGAGAGTTTCCAAAGGAAAGGAAGCTGGAATCCAGAAACAGAGATTACTTTATCCGTCAATGACATTGTGTACACCTCTGGGAAGACTCCTCATTCTCTATTGCTTACTTTCTACGTTTATAACATGGACAATTATTGCCTCCTGGTAAAAACTTTGAACCTTGTAAGGAAAGACTACCTTCTTAATGTTTTCTTCCCCCTGCCCCGGGGAAAAAGGAGCTGGGGTTTGGAAGTTTCTTTTTTCCTCTCATTTTGATCAATTTTCTTCACAACTGAACTATTTATTTTGTGTTATGCACTTCTTAGAGTTATAGAAAATGCAGAAAAGCAGGGTAAGGAAGAACTGGCTAGAGAAACTAATCAAATTATCTGTCCCTGATTTAATTTATAACAAATTTTTATTACCATGAACACCATACTCTTTCAACCTTCCACAGTTAAATCATTCATTTATCTGGGAGGTAGTTTTTAATTCCAGGGGATTTTTCTTTCCCCAAACATTAAGTATGGGATTACACCTTTAGATTGAGCTAAATGGTAAAAGATATTTGTAATACTAAAAGAGATCACTAGGAAAACACACACACACACACACACACACACACACACAGACAATATTCCCCTACATTATTTAAATTTAAGTTTGCAGTCACTTTTTCTGGAGATGAAGCAGAAAGAATATAAACCATGCTGCCAGGTAAAGCAGCTGAGCTGAATCCAGCAGCCACTTATTACTTAGTGAATTTAAACGTTTATGTTCTCTATCTGTAAATTTGGGATAATAATGCTTACCTGTGGTCTTGTGAAAATTAAATGGGAAAGTGAACGTGAAGGAGCGTTGCTCGCTCTTGGAGCTCATGGGAGGCACTTGGTAAATGATCCTTCCCTTTCTTTCCTTTCTTACCAGAATAATTGATTTTCCTTTCATTTGACTAATCGATCTAATTGAAACAGTTTAATTATAGGATTTATAATTTTATGTACTCCTGATTATTTATTTTACCTTTCCTTCCCCCCTAGTAATTTGTCTCTCAAAATAGTTTATAATTCCTTGTTCAACTTTTGGAATAATTAAAAAGTATAAATTACTTCAGGTGCTTTTGTAAAGTGTGTGTGTGTGTGTGTGTGTGTGTGTGTGTGTGTGTGTGCACGTGCATGTGTGTGTTGTGTGTTTTAGATTAATTCATATATTTAAGCCAGAGGCAGGTGACCTTGCTGCAGAGGAGATAAGAGGAAAGATTGCTTGGGAAAGCCTGCTACCTGTATCCTTCAGCTCCATGTGTGACTGTCGATCATGATGGTAAATGAGGATACTATCTTTCAGTTAGCTCCTTTGTGCAGCGCATCTTATAATATAAAATATAAAAAAGAGTTATGTTACATTTGGGCGCCCAAAGGAAAACAAACAAAGCAAAAGCTATCATATTACACCCTCATATTTCAAATTTAAAAAACTAATTATAGGGCACATCTTTTTTTCCTCCTTCAAAACCTACATAAATTCCTTACAGGCTAGTTTGAGAAATGGCTGATCATTCTCATTTAATAGGACCAAGTGAGAAGGGTTTTGATGGGCCCTGAGGGACAGCAGAAGAGAGCACTGTGGCCTGGCCTGGGCTGGGCCTGCCATTCCCTCTCAAGTAGATCTGGCTTTTTTTTTTAACATCTTTATTGGAGTATAATTGCTTTACAGTGTTGTGTTAGTTTCTGCTTTATAACAAGGTGAATCAGCTATATGTATACATATATCCCCATCCCCCCTCCCTCTTGCATCTCCCTCCCACCTTCCCTATCCCACCCCTCTAGGTGGTCGCAAAACACCAAGCTGATCTCCCTGTGCTATGTGGCTGCTTCCCACTAGCTATTTTACATTTGGTAGTATATATATGTCCATGCCACTCTCTCACTTCCTCCCAGCTTACCCTTCCCCCTCCCTGTGTCCTCAAGTCCATTCTCTACATCTGCATCTTTATTCCTGTCCTGCCCCTAGGTTCTTCAGAACCATTATTTTTTCTTTGTTTTTTTCTTAGATTCCATATATATGTGTTAGCATACAGTATTTATTTTTCTCTTTCTGACTTACTTCACTCTGTGTGACAGTCTCTAGTTCCATCCACCTCACTACAAACAACTCAATTTCCTTTCTTTTTATGGCTGAGTAATATTCCATTGTATATATGTGGATCTGGCTTTTTTAGATACAGATTCTGAAACCTTAATATCTCTAGAACTTTCATTCTTGGACTGAGCAGCCCCAGAGATGGTTCTCTATTCTGTGAGTTGGCTGACTAAAACTACCTATGTTAATTACAAAACACATTTTAAAAGACATTGTCTAGGGCTTCCCTGGTGGCGCAGTGGTTGAGAGTCTGCCTGCCTATGCAGGGGATAAAGAATCATAAATAGGATTTTGTTTTATCTTTTAATTAGGAACATGTCTAGAAATGTGCCTATTACTTTCATGCCCATTCTGTCATTCTGTTGGCCAAACTTACAACATGATTGTACCGTAATGAAAAAAAAAAAAAAAAAAAAAAAGACACTGTCCATTGTCTAATGTATTATATAATGATTGCATATCTATATGAAGATTATTAATATGATTTATAACAGACATACCTTTTCCTATCCATCCCACTAACTTCAACTAAAATCCCTGGACATTATAGTTGACCTTTGAACAATGCAGGTATTAGGGGTGCTGACCCCCACAAAATCACAAATCTGAGAACTACTATCTTTGCCTCAAAAACAAAGGAATTGATAAATGACTCACCCAAGGGCAGGAAGCTGAAACAGTCTGGATAGAATCAGGACTCAAACCCTAGTTCTTTTGCTTCCACGTATTGGGATCTCTAATTGAACACAAACTTTTCCAAACACTTAGTTAATTTAAAGATCTGTGAAATGGAAGTGCAGGTACTGTATTTATTGGAGAAAATCCACTTATAAGTGGACGTGTGTGGTTCAAACCTGGGTTGTCCAAAGGTCACCTGTTTATATCAAACAAAGTAAGTAAACTCTGAAATATGGAGATAAGAAGGAAAACTGGCTGTGGACCTCAGAATCCAAGAAACGAAATGATGATGTGTTCCCTGGATTTTCTTTTTGTCTCATATGTCTAAGACTTGGACTTGAAAAAGCTAGCAACCCAGAGGGCCAATGGGCACAGACCAAAAAAGACTCAACAAAAGCCTCCTTTCTCTCTAGCCAAAGGACCAGGATTGAGGCAGCCTAACAAGATGGAAAAAATTTCAAACAGCAAACTCTCTACTCTAACCAAATACCACCGAAAAAATTGTGACCTTCTTGCCTATGCCAGCAAAGGTTAAGTGAGAGCTTAAGGTTTTACCCTTGTCCGACTGTAATGAGGCACCTCAACTCTTCTACTGGTGTGGTGCTGAAAAAGGCTGAGTAGGGAGGCTGAACTTTCATTCCCTACCGCCAACCGCCCCCCCCCGGAGGAAATGGCCCTCCAGTCTCCAACAGTGTCAGTGGAGGTCACATGATAAGCCTGGACTTCCACCTCCACCCAGCAATAAGTAGGGGCTGCTCCCTTGGGGGCCAATGAAGGCAAAATGGGGGACCTGGCTTCTGCACACACTCGGCAGTAACAAGGTAGTGCCCCACACCCCTCTTTGTTTTATCCTGCCAGAGTAGTGTCAGAAGAACCCAGGTAAAAGAAAAGGTTTAAATGAGACCCAGAATATCATAGCATAATACTCATAGTGCATAGGTTTTAAGTGAAAGCCACTCATCTTACCAAAGCCCGGGAAGATTGCAAATTGAATGAAAAAGGATAATCAATAGATGTCAACACTGAGATGGGAGCGCTCTTAGAACTATCTAAGATTTTAAAACAGCCATCGTAAATATGCTTCAACGAGCAATTATGAATGTGCTTAAAACAAAACAAAACAAAACAAAAAATAGAAAGCCTCAGCCAATTAAAAGAAGATGTAAAGAACCAAATGGAAATTTTAGAACTGAAAATGTAACAATCAAAATAAAAACTCACTGGGTGGGCTCAAAGCAAAAAGGAGAGAAGAGAGGAAAAAAATCAGTTAACTTGAAGAGAGGACAATAGAAATCAGCCAATATAAACAACAGAGAGCGAAAACAAATTGGAAAAAATGAACAGAGCCCCAGGTACCTATGGAAATATAACAAAAGACTTAATGTTCGTTTCATGACATTCTGAGAAGGAGAGAAGTAAGAGAGTAGAGCTGAAAAAGTATTCAAAGAAATAATGGCTGAAGCTTCCTACATGTGACAAAATATATAAACACACAGAGTTAAGAAGCTAAATGAAGCACAACAGAATGAACCCAAAGAAATTCACACCAGGACACATTATAATAAAACTTCTGAAACTAAAGACAAAGCAAAAAATTTTAAAAGCAGTTAGAAATGACACCTTACATATGGGTGAAAAACAATTTCAGTATGATTTGATTTCTCATCTGAAACCCAGAAGGAGTGATAAACGGTATTTATCAGGTGTTGAAAGAAAAGAGCTATCCATCCAAATCTCTATATCCAATAAAAATATTGTTCAGCAATAAAGGGGAAATTAAGGTTGAAAGAAAGCCAAGAGAATTTGTTGTTAGCAGACCTGTTCTGAAAGAATGGCTAAGAATGTCTTCTAAACAGAAAAGAAATGATAAAAAAGAAAACTTGGAACATCAGAAAGGACGAAAAAGAATGATAAACAAAATTTGGGATAAATACAATAAACTTTCCCTCTCAATTTTCTAAATAATATTTGATGGTTGAATAAAGAATTGTAACACTTCCTGATGTGGATGTAAAGGCACATAGAGGAAATATTGAAGGCAACTATAGTGTAAACACAAGGGTAAATGGATGTAAAGGGAGATACCACATCACTTGAATTGGTAAAATGATGACACCAGTAGATGGTGTTAAATTATGTATATATAATGTATCACCTAGAATAATCACTTTAAAAGCTATATAAAGAGATACAATAAAAACACTGTATTAAAATAGGATTCTTAAAAAATGATCAAGTAACCCACAGGAAGGCAGAAAATTAAAAGAAAACAGAAATAAAAAACAGAGAGAACAAACAGGAAACAAAAGATGGCAGACTTTACCTCTACTATATTGAGAGTTACATTAAATGTAAATAATCTGAATGTACCAATTAAAAGACAGAAATTGGAGGAGTGAATTAAAAATGTAACACAACTCTGTGCTGTCTAAAATAAATTTCCTTCAGTGTAATCATTTAGCAGGCTGAAAGTAAAAAAAAAGGAAAATAGATGCATCATACAAACATTACTAAAAAATCAGGAATGGCTATATAGATATCAACTGAGTAGCAAAGAAAATTGCCAGAGACAAAGACACTGTAAATTGATAAAAGGGTCAATACATTAAGAAGACATAGCAATGCTAAATGTGGATGTACCAAACAAGAGAGAGAAAAATATTTGAAGCTAGCCCTGATAAAACAGAAAGAAAAATCACAATTAAAGTTTTATAAAGTAAAACTGAAAGAAAAACAAATACACAATTATATTGATTGCTTTAACATTCTTCTCTAAATAATTGGTAAAACAATAGTCAGAAAACCAGCAAGGATATAGTAGAAGTCAACCACACCATCAAATTAAAGGGTCTAATCAACATTTATAGGATGCTTTACCCAACAAAAGCACAACATACATTCTTTTCAAGTGCCCACATTACATACACCAAAACAGAGTATACCCTGGCCATAAACAAAACTCAGTTTTAAAGAACTGAAGTGATACAGAGTGTGTTCTCCAACCACAGTGGAATCAAACTAGAAATGAACAACAAAATGATAACAGAAAACACTTGGGAACTAAATGACACAACTCGATAGTCCATGGTTCAAAGAGAAAGTCTCAAGGGAAATTAAAAAATATATATTAAGTTGAATGAAAATGAAAATACAATATATCAAAATTTTTAAGATGCAGCTAAAGTAATGCTGAAAGGGAAATTTATAGCTCTAAATGCATACAGTAGAAAAAAGGAAACATCTAAAATCAATAACCAAACTTACCACTTCAAGAACCTAGGGAAAAAAAGCACAAAATAAATGCAAAGCAATCAGAAGGAAAAATATAATGAAGATAAAAATAGAAATCAATAAAACTTAAAACAGAAGAATAACAGAGAAAATCTATGAAATAAATAGCTGGTTCTTTGAAAAGATGAATAGACAAACTTCCAACAAGACTGACAAAGAAAAAGGGAGAAAAGACACAACTACCAGGAATGAAATAGTGATATCACTACAGAAATGATAGATAATAAGGGGATGTTATGAGCAACTCCATAAATATAAATTTGACCACTTTGATGAAACGGACAAATTCTTTGACAATCACCAACTACCACAGCTCACCCAATGTGAAATAGGTCATTTAACTAGTAATATAATTATTAAGGTGATTGAATTCATAATTTAAAAACTCCCAACTCCATAGTAAGGTCTAGATGGTTTCACTGTTAATTCTATTGAATGTGTAAAAAAATGTAACATCAATTTTACAGTTTCTCTCAGAAATTAGAAAAGGAGGGAACACGTCCCAATTTGTTTTATGAAGCTAGCATTACCTTGATACCAAACCAGACAAAGAAAGTTGAAAAGAGAGAGAGAACTACAGACCAATAACCATAATGAATATAGATGCAAAAATTCTTAACAAAATATTTTTACTGAATAAAATTCAACAATATATAAAATAATTATACACCATTACCAAATGGGTTTTTTTCCAGGTATGCAAGACTGGTTAAATCAATGTAACCCACCATAATAGACTAAGGAAGAAAAAATACATGCTCATATTAACAGATGCATAAAAGCATTTGTCAAAACTTGATACCACTTCATAATTAACAATAAGAATATAGAAGAATTTCAGCTTGATAAAGAGCATCTACAAAAAACTACAGGTGATGTTGTACATAATGATGAAAGACTGAATGTTTTTCCCAGGAGATCAGGAACAAGGTAAAGTTGTCATCTTGGACTTGAAAAATAGAACCCATAAGAGAAAAAAGTGATAAATTTAATCTCATTAAAATTAAAACATTTGCTCTGAGAAAGACACTGTTAAGAGGATGAAAAGGTAAGCTACAGAGTAGGAGAAAATATTTTCAATCCACATATCCAGCAAAGGACTAGTATCTAGAATATATATAAAGAAATCTCAAAACTGAGAAGTAGAAAAACAAAGAATCCAATTAGAAAATGGGTGAAAAACACAAAGAATTTCATGAAAAAGGATCTAAGGGTGGCAAATAAACACATGAAAAGTGATTCAATATCACTAGCTATCAAGAAATGCAAATTAAAACCACATTGAGATATTACAACTTACCTATCATTATGGCAAAAATTGTTTTAAAAAGTGACAACACCAAATGCTGATGACGATATGTGCTGCTCATGGCAATGTAAGCTGGTACGACCACACTGGAAAACAGTTGACAGTTAAAAAAAAAAAAAACTAAACATGCAACCAGTATCTGACCCATCAGTTGCATTCTTGGTAATTTATCCCAAGCAATGAAACCTTAAGTTTATTCAAAAATCTGTTTACAGTCATTTATAACAGCTTTCTTTGTAATGGCCCCAAACTGGAAACTAAATGTCAACTCCAAAAGATTAAGTACTTTAATTTATTACATAATATTAATTTATATATTAATGTAATTTACATAATATTCTTGAAATAACAGAATATAGAACTGACCAGTGCAAAGGGTTAAGGATTGGGTGCAGGTGGAAGGGAAGTGGGTGTGAGTATAAAAGGGCAACCTGAGGGATCCTTGTGGTGATGGAAAAGTTCTGTACTATGATTGTACCAGTGCTAATACCCTGGTTGTGATATTGTACTATAGTTTTGAAAGACTTAACCGTTGAGGGAAATTGGGTGAAGTGTGCACAGGATCTCTCATTATTTCTCACAATTGTATATTGAAGGGGGAAAAAAGCCCCATAGTCTTTCTGTGAGTCTTTCTTTACTCTCACACAAAACACTTCAGTTTGACACTTCTGGGAACCAAATATCTGGGTTTTTTTCTCCCACCAAGCAATACTCTTTGATACCAACTGGGTATCCTACAATTTAACTCTGTGATAACACTATCTGCCTGGAGATCGTGTCAGATCCCACTGGTTAATGGCTCAATCCTCCCAGACTGCCCCGCCTCCAGTTTCAGATGCCAGGTTGTCACGTGTGCTTCTGATCAATTTCAGAGGCTCTAATGACCCCTTCCTTGGGCTTGATTCATTTGCTAGAGCTGCTCACAGAACTCAGGAAAACAATTTACTAATGTTTACCAGTTTATTATAAATGGATATAATAAATGATACAGATGCACATCCAGATGGAAGAGATGCATAGGGCAAGGTACATGGGAAGGGGTATGGAGCTTCCCTGCCCTCTCTGGGTGTGCCACTCTCCCAGCACCAACTCTCTGAACCCTGGACTTTTGGGAAGCTTCATCACATAGACATGATCGACCATTAACTCCATTTTCAGCCCTTCCCCAAGAGAATGGGGCATAAAATTTCCAAGCTTCTGGTCATGGCTTTGTCGTTCTGGTGACTAGCCTTCATACAGGAGCGATCCAGGAGTTCACCCAGAGTCACCTCCTTAGGACAAAATACACTCCTGTCACCCAGGAAATTACAAAGGTTTAAGGAGCCCTGTGTTAGGAATGCGGGTCAAAGACCAAATATTAGAACAAAAGGTGTTCCTTGTGCTTTTACCACTTAGGAAATCACAAGGGTTTCAGGACCTCTGTGCCAGAAGCCGGGGGCAGAGATTAATATATATTTTCCATCATCTCAAGCATATGACTCTACCATTCTCTCAAATAAACAGTTTAATTAAAATGATTTTAAGTGGCTTATATATGTATGTACCTCTAGATACATGTTATTAATATGATTTATATTATATCTTTGTTTATTAACATAAGTACTCCTTGTTTCCTGAAAGTTTTGTGTAACAATGAGTTTTAGGAAGGGGGAAAGTTAACATTAAAAAAAGATCTAAGAATTTAAGATTCAAGTCAGTATTCAAATTCTAATGAATACAATCATCTAATCGTTACTATTTAAGATTTCAAACACAAGTGAAGCAGGTATCTTTAAGTCAAGCCAGAGCTATGTAGGGTCCTTAGGTAACTCCTTTTACATTTTGGTGGAACACTGTTAAGTATCTATAATAACACATTGCATTGATATTCCAATTTGACAGGTTATAAGAGTCTCTCAATTCCATTCTCTTTTTATTTTCACAAGAATTACAGGTAGTTGGTAGGGCATAAATTATTACCCTCAGTTTTTTCTCCAAGAAATAAAATGGTTAAGTCAGAGTGTTTAAATGAACTTGCCCGTGTAGCTGTGGTTAATAAGAACAGGAACTTGAATTTTATCTTTGAAGAAGTTCTTTCTGCATGACGCTGCATCAAAACTTTAACTGCCTTTTGTTCTTATCTCCTGACACATAATAGTAATTTTTTTAGACTGGAAAGAGT
>NW_006782724.1:1682066-1703712 GCF_000442215.2 Lipotes vexillifer | reverse complement strand
AAGAGTGTGAATCTGTTCTTTCCTGAGAGGTGCCACTTTTAATATAGTAGCGTCCTCCTTTCTTTAAGCATTATAAGGTCTGCTCTGACTACCTATAAGTTTTCTTCAATCTTAGTTCATGAGATATGGTGAATCAGTTCTTCCCAACCAAGGGCATTTAAAACATCCAGTGAGTTCTATTAAAGAAATCAGAACCAGAGGAGTCATGTAGTCTTATTTAACATACTTTTTAGATAGCAGTTAGGATTTCTGAGGGAAAAAGTGAGTCTAATTTTGAACTAAATGGATTCCATTGAAAGAAACATAACATTGCCCCTCACAAACAAGATGACCAATTTTACTCAAAACTTTGAACCAAAAGTCTTTTCCCCTATCATGGAAGGATATTTCCCCCATAAATAAAACAATAAAGAACTGTTGGTACCAACTGACACAACTGGACAAAATACCTACTAACTTAACTTGACCAAACTCAGATTAAGCTTCTCACCTTCCCGCAAGCCTCTTAACTTTGACTCACATTCAGCCTGAGCCAGCGCAGGAATGTGGAACAACTCCCACTTAACACTTTTAAATTGTTGCCAGGAAAGATATTTCCTGCTCGACTCTTTGGTCATACAACTGGCTCATCCCATGCCCCCATATCACGTTCTTTCAAGCCTAGTTTACCCCTTAGCATAAAAAACAACTTCCGGGCTTCTCTGGTTGGCGCAGTGGTTGAGAGTCCGCATGCCAATGCAGGGGACACAGGTTCGATCCCTGGTCCGGGAGGGTCCCACATGCCGTGGAGCAACTGAGCCCGTGTGCCACAATTACTGAGCCTGTGCTCTAGAGCCAGCGAACCACGACTACTGAGCCTGTGAGCCACAACTACTGAGCCCGCATGACACAACTGTTGAAGCCTACATGCCTAGAGCCCACGCTCTGCAACAGGAGAAGCCACTGCAATGAGAAGCCCACTCACCGCAACGAAGACCCAACACAGCCAAAAATAAATAAATAAAATAAATAAATTTATTAAAAAATCCCCGAAAACAAACAAACGAAAAACAACTTCCTTCTGCCTGACCTCGGAAATTCTTGCAGCTCCTACAATCAAAGCATTATCTTTATTGTAATAGTCTCCTTCCCCTATAGCAATAAACTTGTAATAAAGTCTCTCCTTATCTAAGTCCAGATTTGTTTTTATTGTACAGTGGACAGTGGTAAGGGAAAAAACAAAGAATGTTGAGACACCCAGGGATGATGAAGGATGGGCAGCCATTAACATTCCTAGGCCGGAAGGGGCAGGGCGAGGAAACTGGAACCTGCTTGAGAGCTACTGATGTGGAAGGGGATGTGATGATGTGATTTCTTTTATGTTAGAAATCCTATTCATCTTGTACGCTATGTTAAGCTTTTTTTGTACGCTATGTACGCTATGTATAGCTTTTTTTGTACGCTATGTTAAGTAATTCAAAATGGAGTCACAGTGGCCAATATGAACTTCCATATTAGTTGTTTTGAGACACCTCGTGTAGGACTGCAAGAGTCTTAGAGGGATAAACTAAGAGTGTTACCTTAGATTTTAGGAATTTGATGGGCAGCTTACATCACTGGAACAGAAAGAGCAACTGATAGATCCAGGACCCCCTCCCTTGGGGTAACTGTTACTCCTTGAAAAGAGACCACTAAGCAGAGTGACTTAAAGACTCTTTGCTGGAGGAACCATCTCTGAGCTGCTAAGAGCTGGTCCAGATTGTTGCTGCTGGAGGCCCTGTAGGAGCAGGAGCCGACTTCCCACTCACACTTGTTGGGAGACCAGTTGCTGAACTGAAGACCCCTGCCCTGCTGAGATGCCTCCTTCCAAGACTTCTCCTTGGAGTGGTTCGTTACCCCCTTACCCTACTTTGACTAATCTGTGTTGTGTGCTGACTGTGTGCAGTAAACAGAGTGGTTTGTGAATTGAGTATAGGCTATGTTTTGTATTTCTCCAATCCCTTGATTCTTACCTACCCTTCCTGCTGGACCCTGCGACAAACAGGCGGCCACTCCACAAGGGTTTTGCTATAGAAGGATGCAATTCTGTCAAATCCACAGAGTGGCACGGAGAGAGAGGAAGGAGTAAATACTTCATTCTCTTCCATCCTCCTACTTCTTGATGGTGCTCCCAGCCTAAAACAGGCAAAAGCTAAAGAACAATGGGCTGAATGACGTAGTTCTAGAGGTTAACTAGGACTGTGGAAGGTGCTCTATTCTCTTTTTCAGTGTCTGTAAGAAATTTCAGGCAAGTTTATGTGAATATCCCTCTGGCAGAAATGATCAAAACTTGGAGGATGGCTCTATATACCTCGTTCATGCTAAGTTGGTTATTTTTGTTTTGTTTTGTTTTGCTTGAAGAACACATCCATGTTATGAGTAATGAATAAAACATGAAAATATTTTGAATATAATGAGGAGAGACTTGAAATATTAGAGAGATGGTCTTCATAATTATTTTCTCCTAATCAAATCTCATAAGCATTTCTTCCAAATAAACCACTTTTCAGGTTAATAATATGATTCATTTAGAACAAAAACATACATTAGGAAGAGTTTCAGATGGTTTCTTGAAAAAAACTTCCGTATGAAATCTGGTAAAGATAGTATGAGAAACAAAACCCATAGCTTGATCTGACTTGTAAAATAGATGCAAAAGTTGTAAATTAAATATTTGTGAGTAGAATCTAGCAGTGTATCAAAAGACCAAGTAGGATTTATTTTAGAAATTCAGTTATCAAGTTAGACATCAGTATACGTCATTTCAATAAAAATACTAGTAGAGAAAATTATATAATCATGACAGTTGTAATAAAGCATTTAATAGCAATCAGCAACCATTCTTAATGGAATCTCCAAGAAAAATAGAAAGAGAAGTAAACTTTTAAAATATAACATATATTATTATATTTTAGATATGTAAGAAGATTCCTATAGTAAACATCACTCTTTTTTTTTTGGCCACGTGGCATGAGGGATTCTAGTTCCTCGACCAGAGATCAAACCCATGCCCCCTGCATTGGAAACACGGAGTTCCCAACCCCTGGACCGCCAGGGAAGTCCTGCAAATATCATTCTTAAATGCTAAGGCCATTCCATTAAAACCTGAAAGAGGATATGGATGCTATCACTAATACCATTCAACACTGTTTGGGGTGTTTGAGACAGTTGATATAAACAAGGAGGAAGTGTTCAAATTGTTTTACTTTCTTTTTTTTCTTTTTTGGTTGATATAGTTGTACACTCAAAAAATCCAATAGAATCCAGCCAAAATTATCTAGAATTATCAAAGGAATTTGGGGAAACTGATGGACACACGATCAATATGAAAATCAAGAGCATTCTCTATATTATCAATAACTAATAACAGAAAGGGGAAAATTATTTCACCCGCAGTAACAATGACTGCTATAAGATACATATGAATAAATTTGAAAAGAATGGTACCATATAAATATGAAGAGAGTCTATGCATCCTATTGAAGTACACTAAGTAAAATAATAGTAGCAAACACAGAGTGCTTCTTATGAGCCAGCTTTACCCTTATTTTTCAATACCCAGACTCCTATGAAGCAGACGATGTTATTATTCCTATTTTAAAGAAGAGAAAATAAAAATACAGAGAGGCAGCATATCTTGCTCAGGGTCACACAGCTAAGTGTCAGAGTCAGAAATTGAATCCAGAGGGACTGATCCAAGATTCATGCCCTTAATCATTAAACAACACTGCCTCTGTCTGGCTGAAGGGGACATATCATCTTGAATGGGAAGTCAACATTATGATAATATCAAATCGTAAATTCACACGTAAATATAATATTTCTTGAATAGGGTGACTTAATAAGATAACAAATCAATTCTCAAAGTTTATGTGTAAATGTAAGGTATGGAATCTTTGGAGGGAGGCACGTTGGATAAAATGATTGGAAAAAAAAAATCTAATAGCCAATAAAAGGTGGTTTTGTTTTTAAGGAAGAGTGAAGATGCCTGAAAACAGATACTAAACTATGCTTGTAGGCGCTCACACAAGCTTCCTGCTAACCTTCAAGAACAGGCAAAGGAATTCTCCCTTAACTGGTGCAACACAGAGGGAATGGACTTTTTTATGTGTTATTTAGGTATTGGGCTGCTGGGTTTGTCAGATTCTTATTCCAAATTGTATCAAGGGTGAAAGTGCCACTATAATATTTCTGGGAAAATGTGTATCTTGAAAAACACACCTCAATGAAAAATATTTGAACATCTCTTGTGTTAATTGACAAGGCCTGTCTACATATACAGACAGAAAATGTGAAGTTTTGTTCTAAATTGCCTCTGGCCTTTGTAGTGTGGACTCATGATTAGGGTCTTGCAAATCCTTATTCATTGTCCCTTAGGTATGGATACTTGATTAGGGTACTTCAAATGTTAACTAAAAGCCCCTAGGGTGTAGATTAAATTAATACATATTTATATTATGCTGTCTACACTGAGGTATTTTAAAGTAAGTTACAGACAATGAGACTAGACAGCTATTATAAGAAATTGTAAGAAATAATCTATATGTTCACTTTATTTTATATATTTTTAAAATAAATTTATTTTATTTATATTTATTTTGGGCTGTATTGGGTCTTCGTTGCTGTACGTGAGATTTCCCTAGTTGCGGCGCACAAGCTTCTTGTGGTGGCTTCTCTTATTGTGGAGCACGGGCTCTAGGCGCACAGGCTTCAGTAGTTGTGGCATGTGGGCTCTGTAGTTGTGGCTCGTGGGCTCTAGATCGCAGGCTCACTAGTTGTGGTATACGGGCTTAGTTGCTCCGCAGCATGTGGGATATTCCCCAACCAGTGCTCGAACCCATGTCCCCTTTATTGGCAGGCAGATTCTTAACCACTGCGCCACCAGGGAAGCCCTGCATGTTTACTTTATATATGCTTTATAGTGAGTTCTTAGTTAAATAGCATGAATTAGTTAATTAAAATATTCAGACACGTGTCTAAAATTCTAATATAAAGTAACGTTACAGTGTGATATGCTGTGAACTACCAATAGATCCTCTCTAGAGTATTGGTGAAAACATCTACCAACAAGTGAGATACCTTGGTCTTGGTTATACACTTAGTCCTTTGGTTCAGTCCTCCTGTGCCTCCAAATTGTGTACTGATTGTCTTATTCTCCAGGTCACATTGTCACAGCTTAATTTTTCTGGAATACAGACTGAGACAGATTAATGTACAGGGCATTTATTAGAAAGAGCTCTTGGGATCAGTACTGGTGGAAGGGAAGAGAAGGATGCAGAATCTGTTAGAAAGAGAAGTGGAACCATAGCTGAGTCAATGGAGAGCTTTGGAACTGAGATGGCCCAAGAGTTGTCTTGAGTTGATGTTAGGGGACTGGTGATTGGACGGAGCTGCCTCTGGAAGAAGAATAGACCTTGATCAAAGCATTTTTCTTCATCTGAAGCAGTCCCCAAAGAGGGCTGACAGCTGAGACATGCCTTCTGACAACAGTCCCAGCAGCTGGGGGACACACTGACCGACATGCACTGTTGTTAATATTAGGGTTGAGTACTAATTCTAGACTACTATCAGTCTCTGTTTATAGTTCCCTACTGTTCAGACTTGAAAGTAGAAATTCAATGGGAAGCATAGTCATGAACTCTATGTGTTCCTATGTGAAAGGGAAGAGATCCATCCTAGTTCTGGTACATAGGCCCATCATTTCTGAAAATTTGCCTTTGGATCCTTCCTGGGTCAGCCTAGGAATTGCTTCCCTATGGAAAGTTGAAGACAGTTCTTTGACAAATATAATAACCCTCAGTCTGATTAGTCTCTGCTGCCCAGAAGCTCACTTCACTGCCCAGAAGCTCACAATGATTATTTCCAATAGCTTTTCAGAAAGAGTAGGTACTTTTCTTGCTGTTTCTCTGGGATTTTGCTGTTAAATTGTTTAAACCACACTAGATGTAGGCTCACTTTACAATTGTAACACTAATATGAGTATACAGTTTCAAGGTTTTGCTTTCAAATATTGGCCAGGAAGAATGTAAAAAAAAAAATTTCTTTTCTGAATTTCCAAGGCCATTAGTCAACTAGCCCAAAATAAATTTGCCAGATGACCTCTCTGCCAAATTATTTTGAAGCAGATTCACTTAAATCTTAGGACCAGTCATTTAAGTCACAATTTGTGTGTGTCCAAGTTGCGGGATTGGAGGTGAATTGGGCCCAGGAGTAGAGTTGCCAAATAAAATACAAGATGCCCAGTTAAATTTGAATTTCAGATAAACCACACTACTTTTTTTTTTCTTTTTTTTTTTAGTGTAAGTATGCTTCACACAATATTTGGGGCATACTTATAGTAAAAAGAAAAGTCCTTTATCTGATAGTGAAATTCGACAGTGCTTTCTGTATTTTTTACTTGCAAAATCTAGCGACACTACTCAGAAGTCTTCTACAAGGCAGTTCCTTGCTCTTGAACCTGGCTTCTGTCTTTGCAATGCTCTCTGAATTATACCTTGTTCTGTATTCATAAAGTACAGGGAAAGTGTCTCAACAAGATGTTGGCCTCTGTGATTTGGCTTTTGTCTAAATTTCCAGCCCATCTTTAGCAGCCTTTCAGCCGAGACCATAACCCTTTCCATGACCTTCCTTGCCAATTTTTAAATAAAATACATAGTTATCAAAAATGCTTTGTATAATTGACTTTCTTTTGACAATAAGTAAAAACATAGGATTTTATGTTTGGCCTAACCAGGTTAAACTGCAAACAGCCCTTGTGGGTACTGCAGTCAAAGGCACCAGGAAACCTGAGGATGTAAATCACGAGGTGGTCATGGAAATTTTGGTGAGGATTTTGATTTCTCCAGTCAATTGACATCGGTTACTCTATAAAACAAAGCATAGGTAGGGCCTCCACTGACTTTCTGGTTAAATTTTAGCACAATACATAATCCATGAATGGGCTTATACTAATGAGTGTAATCTTGCCTGTGACCCCTAAATCCTCCATTACTCTGTGGATTACTAATGAGATCAAGGCACCTCTTAATATTTTACCAGCAAGGAGGCCTGTGGAACTAAATAGCTCATTGTAAATGAAGTTGGAAAATTATCTACAGTGTGATGTAGTTGTCAAACTATATTTTTAAACATTTTCCCTCAGATAAATAGTGAGAAAAATTCTAGACTGTGAAAATATTTCTACATTGCAAGTTATTTGAAGTATAAAATAAAAAGAAAGCTATTTGTAAATATTTTCAAATGAAATATGCATTTCCAAATGTTAACATGATGATCAAAAAAATCTCAGAATGTTTCACAGATATTTTGAAAATCCTTCATGTACAGAAAAAGGGTCTATTTGTGTATATTTATGCATGGATAGATATATGTGATTTATTTTTATCCCTATCTATCTATCTATCTATCTATCTATCTATCTGCCTATCTATCTATCTATCCATCCATCCATCCATCCATCCATCCATCATCTATCTCTATGTAGTTACTTATCTTCACTTAGAAAAAAGCTAGAAAAAGATCAGTCAAGAAGTATATTTCTGAAATTAGGGGAAATTTGTATTCTCTTCTGTACAATTGTGTCTATTTTCTACCTTTTCTAGAATAAACCTATTTTAGTTGTCTGATTATAAAAAGATAATCAATATTCACCAGACTAAACTAGACTAAGAAGTATATTTTTATTAAGAGCATTTTATATTCTAACACTGTTCAATGCCATCAAAAATATTTGCTCAACTAACACTCATTCCTTCATTTAGCCATCCAATAAAGATTTTTAATATGACAACTATATGCTAAGTATGTTGCTAGGTAAAGTTGGTAAAAGATGGGTAAGATATCATTCCGACTTTCAAAGACATAATCTAGAACAAGGGAGGTTAGTCATGCAAAGAGAACAACTATCATACTACACACTCAGTGCCAACATTTGGACAGAATTAGATGAATATTAAAGAAGTTTCAACCAAGCCAACTGGGAATAACTGGGAAGGTTTCTAGGAGAGGAGACACTCAAGTGAGGCCCGGAGAACATTCTAGGCCTCACATCTGGAGGACAGACATTTTAGGAAGAGAGATGTATGATTGTTAAGGCTTGGAATTAGTTGTTTATTCAATGTCCTTTTGGACAATTAGGCATTTCTATACTTCACTACTTTAAATGTCACGATGAATATCTTCAAAGCTAAATCTTTGTGCACATCTATGCCTATTTCTTGGTAGAAGGAGAATTCTAGAAGTAAAATTGCACAGTTAATTGTTTCTGAATATTCTTAAGGCCTCAAATACAATTTGCCAAATTACAGTTACAACGATTGTATTGATTCACACTCCCAGCTACAAGGAATGAAAAAATAACTAAGCATACAATTCAAGTAGAGAGTAAAATAAAATAAGCCAAAAGAAATTAGTAGGATAAAATTCACAGCATAAAATTGACTTAAGATAGATGAAAATTGTGAAGAAGAAAGTGGGAAAAGCAAATATATAAAAGTATTGAAATGACGACAGATCTAGCCAAAAAAATAAAGAGGAAAATAATACACCAGTTTCTTAACATTTAGGTTTTATATAGGCTGTGGTGCTATCCACTTGTTCTCTTTTATGACCTAGCCCCTACATAGTTTTTACATTTAAGACTATTTTATTTTTTTAGGGCAGTTTTAAATTCACAGCAGAGTTAAAAGGAAGGTACAGAAATTTCCCGTCTACCCCTGCCCCACAGGTGTGCAGCCTGCCATTGTCAACATTCCCCGCCAGAGTGGTACATTTGTTAAAACTGATGACCCTACATTAACACAGTCACAATCATCACAAGTCTATAGCTTATGTCATGGTTCACTCTCAGTGATGTACATACCATTGGTTTGAACAAATGTATAATGACATGCATCCATCTTCATAGTAACATGCAGAGTATTTTTACTGCTCTGAAAATCCCCTGAGTTCTACCTATTCATCCTTCATAAACATGTTTTTTTAAGGTTGTCTTTTTGACTCTGAAATCCTTCAGAACTTAACTTGGGTCATGAATGCTCAATGTCCCCAAAACATTTGTTGATTGATTCATATTGATGACATATTCATAAGTAATTTTACAGCTCGTCACCTTCCACTCAACTTCTTTTTCCCAATTGTGGCTTCATATGTAAGATCTCCCACTTATCATACCTTATATTAACCAGGACTCTCTGTGCTTCGTTTAATATAATAAGTAGCATAAGAGGGAGCAAAACAGGAGAGTGTAATTATTATGATGATGAAATTTGATGAAATTGAGTTTGAGTCCAAGTTATGCCACTTACAAATAGTGTGGCTTGGCTAAGATACTGAAACTCTCAATTGTAAGTAAAATCTGATTTTAATACCCACCACATTGCTTTGTTATGAGGGACATATTAGGTAATGTATGTTAAGCAGTGCTTCACGTATATAACATGCTTAATGAATGTTAGCAATTACTCTTATCTACCAGATTCTCCAAAGCCATAATAGAACCTCTTTGCCTTCCCATCACTTTCCATTCCCATGTCAAGAATATTAGCCCCTTCTGGTCACTGTAATTAATGCATTATTGCTGTTACCATATCTCAATTCCTTGAACAGCTGTTCCAAATAACCTCTTCCTCAAGGCTCCAAATTCTATTTACTCAGGGGTTTAATTTTCTTCCCATTTTACAGAAAATCAGGGCTAGCTGGTGTGAATTTCCTTATTTATTCTGGTTTTCACCTTAACATATGTCAAGTGTGATATCTTAAGAAACGATCTTTCGCCATCTTGTGACTCAGTTTTCATATACATACTTATTTTTATAGAGCAAGTGCAGCAGTGAGTTTTGTTTTGACTCAGTCAGAGAATGAGAGACAACGATGAGGAAAGATGTCTTCTCAAGGCGAGCCTTTAGAGTGACCACAAAAGACACAAAGAGATTTTTACCTTTGGCATTCACTATAGTCAGGCTAGCTCCACACTAGAAGTGAAAAATGGTCTCATGCTGTTGTGTTTTTAGAGTCTGTAAAACATACCACTTTACTCAAAATAACTCCTATTCTGCACACGATGGTCTGAAATTCCTATCGTCCTAAAGGGGATTAAATCACAGTGTTGGGGATAATTTTTAATAGAGTCATCTCTAAAAGATAATTACATTGAATAGGCATCGGAAGCATTAGTTTATTGGGTTTGCTAGCTGATTATTTTAACCCTTTATCAAGCTGAGTCTAAGAGTAAAAGAAAGGGGTAGATCACTTTTGGGGTAAATATGTACAATTTTGAGAGATAAGCAGACATATGGAAAAAGAGACAGGTGGTCCCAAATTTTCATGGCTTTGCTACTTAGCCTGTGCAACATCTGGAATATAGATTAGTAACAACCACAAACACAACATCAAAATTATCCAACACATTTAGAATTTAAAAGGTTTCTTTGAGAACCTCATCAATTTTGTTCATTTACTCTTCTTGAAAGACTGCAAGGACAATGTTTGTCTTGTTCAGTGCAATATTTCCACTAATTTTTGACATATAGAAAATCTCAATAGATATTTATTGACTAATAGGAGTCAGATGAAATGAGAAGTGCTATTTTCCCTCCTTTCTCATTTCTGATAATTTTCCCATAATAACCTAACTTTGTGAACAAATCCAGTTATTTTCTGCCAGCTGATGTTCCCTGTCTCCTCGATTATTGCTCCAGTGAACCCAAGGAAGCATTCACACTGACATAGTAGCTGTCTGATTTCCATGGTCACTCAGGGCTTCTCCCTACTATAGTCCTCACACTACGCTGGTCTCTTGCTAGTCTGCTCTCTCTCCCATTCCAGATTCTTCTTGAAACTTCAAATCAGATCATTTTTATTCTCCTGATTAAAACAATTATTTGCTTTTAAGATTATTCACCATAATGTGAAAGCTGCTTAACCTGGCACTTAACAAATTTCATGTGTGTGATATCATGTAATCTTACATATATATTCTTTATTCCAGTTACATTGAACCCTAAACTTCACACAATCTGCTCATTTTCCGTAATTCCCCCTTTCCTCCTGGATTTTACCTTACTTAATTCTATTCATTCTTTTAAACTCAGTTTGACTTATGTTGGTAATAATATATGTATTTGGAATCTGTATCTATTGTAAAATAGAATAGAGCAAGTTATCTTGAA
Source organism: Lipotes vexillifer (assembly GCF_000442215.2). Classification (NCBI taxonomy): domain Eukaryota; kingdom Metazoa; phylum Chordata; class Mammalia; order Artiodactyla; family Lipotidae; genus Lipotes; species Lipotes vexillifer. Next base: position 1,692,526 of record NW_006782724.1, on the reverse strand, counting down.
CATTATTTTGGGGGACCAAGATTTTCAGTATAAGACCAAAGTCATACAAGTATAAAAAAAAAAATCAAAGAATTTAAGTAAAAACTCTGCAATTTTAAATTAGAATTGGAAAGATTAGTATAAATTTATGATACATTTCCCTCCTTTGAAAAACACATATTTTCTAATTTTATCTAGTGAAAACATCTGGAAGCAATGACAACTCAGTAGCCATGAGTATTCATAAATAAAAGGAAACTAAGATCCTTGTATAAATGCCTGATTCTAGCTGAGATGGAATTTCAGTGAATCTAAAAAGCTTAAGCTGCAGGACTTTTCTCTTGCACGAGCCCTTTTGAAGCCTTGGAAGGCACCCTTGTAATGAGCGCTCGTGGTCATACTTTGTTTTTAATTGCAAAATGCTCAAAAATAAGATATTTTAAATTGCAATTAATTCCACTCTGATTTTCCCTTTGTCATAATTCTTCTTGTGTTGGGTGGCTTTGGATTGGCCGTGGGCATTTTGGAGATCATGCTAACAGAAATTTGAGTGGAGATATATTCAGTGGTATATACTTATGTAGTTTATAGTCCCTCCCAAATATAGTGACATTATTGTTAACTGTCTTGAGGCGGGATATACTTGTCCCCACCCCCAACACTCAGTGTCGTAACGAGAAGGTGAAAGACTGAGGTCATGAGGATATGAGCATGTTCTAGTGCCCATGACACCATGTGAATAGTGAGGAGAAGCAAAATTGGAGATGGACAGAGTCAGAAACTAACTGTGGAAATTCCAAATATTACAGTGTAATTTTGAATGAAACTTGATGGTAGTATCCCCCAATTTAATAGCAATCCTTAATCACCATCATCATCATCACATTTTATTCAACCATTATAGAGGAAAGATGGGATTAACTTTCCATACTCATGACAGAAAATTGTTGAAGAATTCAGGCAAAATGTAGGAAAAAGTATTACAGAGGTGTTGGGATAATTAATCAAAATATCTTTTTACTGGATTTTGCAACATTTCTAAGGTGTCTACTTTTAGAACATTGTAGTTTGCTGTGATTTGTTTTGTCATTCTAAACATTTATTTTTGTACTTCCTTTATTAATAACTTTGCATTTTTTTCTTAAATTGCATATAATCTGCCTCTCAAAATCTGGACCCACATGATAGCAGATCTGAAGCAGGAAATATACAAAGTAATCCCAGGACAGATTGTTGTGCTAGAAAACACGTAAGCAGTCCAACACTGACACTGCAACCTGCTTGAAGAGCTCCTGCTGACCTAGGTGAGATCATAGTCAAAATGACTTCAGCTGATTAAAGCACGTTGTATACATATATATAAAATCATGATAGAAAATAAGAGAGACACACACAACACAACACTTATTGGACACTTATTGCACCAACTCCTTACTAAGAAAATTGATGCTAAGAGGTGTAGGGGAGGAAAAAGTTTTCCTCAACTTTCTTGGGGTCCCTGGCTGAGTCTGAAAATTAAACTGACAGGACAGATCAACACCAGAAAAGCATATAGATTTGTTTAATATGAGTCTTATGTGACATGGGAGCCTTCATAAGGAAATGAAGGGCAGAAGAAACAGACCTGAGGGTTTTACATGCTGGACTTGGTGAAGAGTGGGCAGTCATGGAGGAATATGATCGGTTAAGTGTTATGAAGTAAGTGTAGTAAAATGGGGGGAAACTTAGCAAGTCCTGTTAATTAGGATTCTTTTTGGCATCCCTTTCTCTTTGGAGATAAGGATGCTTCTTTTCTCTGGGTACAGGGAGGAAACCTCTCACATGAGGCTTCTATGTCCTGTCTCAGGGGAGACAGGCGGGAGGAACGTCAAAGTGACCTTCCTGTTTCTGCCATTTTCTCAAACTCCTTCAGTGGAAAATGTTCAGTATCCAAGATGCCATATTTGGGGTTAGTATGCCCTGAACCCCATCAGAGGAAATCCTTAAGCGTTGATTTTGCCGTTCCTGTGTGAAAATTATTTCAGAGATAACGATAGTGTAAGGGAAAGTCCTACACAGAAAAATCGCATCTACTAACAGTAGAAGGAATAATAGGATGAGAAAAATTGCCATTTTGTATTTGTATTGAAATAATTAATCCATTCAATGGCGGTCATCATTTGATAATAAAGAAAATTGGTGAAAGTTGATGAGGGACTTTTCAAATCGGGAGATGTTAGCACTGTTGTGCCATGGTACCCTTTCCTCACATGTCAGCAATGTGCTTTTCTCGGAAAGGGGTTTTATTAAGCTCAGGCTTCCTTCAAGCTGTTCCCATTTCTACTGTATCTTGTATGACTGGATCAGAGTTTCTTAGTTTTCTGAGTCTATGAAGTGTTCCCTATTTTCTTTTTCTCTCTCTCTTTTTTTGGTCATTTCAGTTGATAGGAGCATGGATTAAAATAGGAGTTTTATGAATGTTTAAGTCAAAATCAGATGTGAAATTAAATTTAATCTTTAATATTTTTTCACTTTTAAAAACCTGTTAGCAGTGCTAATTTATCAGCTAGAAGTAGTCTTAAATACACTATCTTTTAATTCGTAATTGCACATATATATCTATACTATTTTTTTCTTTTACACGTATTTTCAAACAGCTTTCTTTAAATCACATTTTATGATTCATAACCTGTGTCAAAATAAAGAAGTTGTATTATGCTTACTATCTTATTACTTGAAACAAACAAACATAGATGATATCTACAAGGAGACTATGTGTTTTTTTCAACATGACAGTATTTGTTAAAATATAACAGTTTTAAATGCTGTTAATTTCCTCCATTAATTTTCCACAATTAGTTGAGCTAACTTACCTTTGGCATGAAGAATCATGTGTTACTAGCTGGCTCAACTCCTTTAAGGAATTTCATAGAAGGTCCCTCTGAACATAACAATCTCAAGAGAATTGTTTAAGAATAGGAAGGCTCCATTTCCATACTGAGAGTCTCACTTAGCCTAGTCTAGCCGTGCCCTCATAGCAATGTTATTCCTTTTTCTCCCGAAGGACAGTCACTCCACTAACTTTGAATTCAGGCTTTTAGAGATAATTATAGCCTAGAGCAAATAAAAGTCTTTGAGAGAACTACTGGAATAACTGGGCAATCTCAGACACAACTTGTGGGTTCTTGCTAGGAAATAACCAAACATAAAGCAAAGGAAGTGAAGTCATGTATGGTTTATTGGTTTATGCTTTGGGAGTGGGTCTCAAGTTAACTACTTTTTGATAAAAACTAGAAAGTTTTTGGTATTTGACAGAAAAGCAAAACAACACACACACACACACACACACACACACACACACAACCTCATACAAACTTTAAAATCTACCATATATACCCCTGTAAAACAAATTTAATAAGTAAAAATCAAACCATGCTGCCCTGGTTAAGACTATACACTAAGGCATGAGATGAACTCAGTTTCAAGGCTCATTTCTTCTAATATGGCAAGTTCTGTTTACTCAAGTAAGCTCTGTATCCTTATTTTTGAGATATGGATGATAATATTGATTACTCCATAGAGGTAGTAGGATGTGCCAGTGAGATAATGCATACTCGGTTACATAGTCAGCACCCAATAAAGGGTAGCTATCATTTTTATTATTATTTTCATGGTAAAACAGCATAAGCCACTAGCGACTTCCTGCTAATAAGGCGAAGAACATTTTGGATGGGCTTCCACAGTATTTGCCAGTTTGCCTGATTATACAGTTGCTTGGGATGTTTATTCAAAGTACAGATTCCTGACCACACACTGGACCCCTTGAATCTAAGTAATTAGGACACTGGCAAGAGTATTTTGAATATGTATTCGACAAACACATTGGGTGGTTCTTATTGGCAGAATGTCTTTGGAAGGAGTACTAGTGTCTATAGACTCTGGAAATTGATTGACTAGTGGTTATCTACTTCCCATAGTTGCTTAAAAACAACTTTCGGCATTGAAACAACTCACAGACCATGACCACATTCTATGAATTCCAACTTATTTCAGTCCCCACATTTTGGACACATATTTTCTTCAAAGTTTTATTTCTCAATTTGAGAGAAACTGTTGGTAGAATTACAGGGGAGAAGGAAAGAAAAGTGAAGGGAATTCAGGAATCAAAGACAGAAAAATGCAGAGGGTCAGAAAAGTGACAGTTTTGACATAAAATATATTTATTATCCTTTATTCTCTAGTCCAATTCAAATTCCATGACTCCCTCCACATGGCTAACTATTTTTATGTGTTTAATTTGTCTTTATTACATGTGTTCTTGCAAAATGTTCATTGTTTTATGTGCAAGCTTTGTGTAAGTAGTGTTGTGATACACATTTTCTTCTGTCTTACATTTTTCGCTAAAATAATGTGTTCTTAAGATTCATCTACCTGCCACGTGTGCATCAACTTTTCTTATAATTGAAATGTAATGCATTCTATTTGCTCATCCACTTAATGTTATACATCCAGGTTACTCCAGATTCCTTCCCAGCACAAACAGTGCTATGTATACCTCTGAGTGGCCTGTGGTGTAAATTTGGGATACGAACGTACCTTATGAATGTTAGGTCATAAGGATTGGTGTGTATTGACTTAAACCACGTGCCAGCTTGCTGTCTGGCGTGACTGCCCCAGCCTACACTTCCAGCAGGGCAGGATACCTCCTATAACTGCAAACTCCAATCAACAATTATTTTCCATTTTTTTTTGGAATATTTGCCAGTGATATCTTGTTGTCTTAATTTGCATCTTCCTATTACTGACTCCCTTCATGCGACGGTTAGTTTTCAGTAGTTTTGTTTCAGAAAAGTGCATGTTGATATCCTTTTGCTGAGTAATTTACACTGGAATCTGATAGCAACGTCTTGCTTTCAAAGAAGGTGCGGTGGGCATTTTTTTTTTTTTGATAAATTTACTTATATTATTTATTTTTGGCTGTGTTGGGTCTTTGTTGCTGCGTGCTTGCTTTCTCTAGTTGCGGTGAGCAGGGGCTACTCTTCATTGTGGTGCGCAAGCTTCTCATTGCGGTGGCTTCTCTTGTTGTGGAGCACCGGCTCTAGGTGCGCGGGCTTCAATAGTTGTGGCACGTGGGCTCAGTAGTTGTGGCTCACAGGCTCTAGAGCGCAGGCTCAGTAGTTGTGGCGCATGGGCTTAGTTTCTCCGCGGCACGTGGGATCTTCCCGGACCGGGGCTCGAACTCATGTCTCCTGCACTGGCAGACGGATTCTTAACCACTGCGCCACCAGGGAAGCCCACGGTAAACATTTTTAAAGACTGTTTTCGCAAGGTGCAGTATCTCTTTTTCCTATTGACATTTACATCTGAGATAGTCTTATATAACCTAGTTTGTAAAAGTTCTTTCTCAGAGAGATGTAAAGTTGAATGAAGAGATTGTATGAGTACAGAAAGTGCTTCAGGCATATTTTCTCCTGGAAAAAATAATGAAGAATGGAAGGGAATATGTAAGTTAGGGTCCCATTAGAGGTGGTAAAGCCAGGGGAGAGTGAAAGTTTTTTAACTACATTGGATCACGCCTAGGACGCCTAGCAGCGTGAATGACTTGTGCTATCACAGGAACAGGATTAAGTATGAAAGTGCAAGAAAAAAATGCACTCTTCCATGGTTACCCCACTCCTGTCAACTTTGAAAAGTGTTTTTGGAGTTTCCCATTAAGTAAGAAATAACTTTTAAAATGATTGAAAAGGGCTTCAAAATGGTTTTGGGGGGATTATAAATAACTAAAATTGATCTCAGCATATCTTTCCAGCCTGTTCTGTAGTCTACTGACCAAGAAAGGACACTAATCCACTGTTTTGTCAACTTTCTTGCTTTCATCCATCTGTTGTCTTATATGAATTCTCTGTGCATATTTATTCATTTACCAAGCATTGCCAATTTTACAACCCTACATGTTTTCCAATTTGACTTCTCCTCTCTATTTGTGCCACCGTTGCTCCCGTTCAGGACCTTATTTTATCCCTTGTCTGAAATAGCTTCTGCTTCAGGTTCCAAAACCTGTCTCCAGTCCTGTCTCCCTCAAATATACTCCAGAATGTTGCCACTGGGTGGCAGCTAGAATGCAAACATGTTGCTTTCTTCTCAAAACTCTTTAAATGGCTGCTCGTTCTCAGCATAGGGCACAGACAGCCTCAAATGAAAGATGGACCTTCTGAGTCGTCACCTCCTTCCTCCTCTCCACTGTACCTCTCACTGTACGCGGACATAGCTCAGATGATTTCAGCTCCCTGGAAACACCAGACTGTCTCTTGCTCCTGAGTCTTTGCTCACCCTGTGCTCTCTGCCTTGCTGGCCCTCTTGCCTCCTCTTAATCTCAACTGAGACTCACTTGTGGGTGATTAGTTGTTGGTCTTTCTTCCCTCTCAGGATGAGCTAAGTATTCTTCTATGGTATTCTCAAAACACCCATGAAAAATTTCACTTACTCCACTGGTCAGATTAGGTTCAAACTAAGCTATCTGATGCTCTGGTGTAAGTGTTCTTGAACAAGGGAAATATGATTATTTACCAGTGACCATATTTGGACATTTTTTTTTTTTTTACCATCAACAAAACCTTTATTAACATTTTGAACAGGTTCAGCTATTACTGAAACTATCTTAAATTGGGGCAAATAGCTAGAGTGCAGAGTGATGCCATCATTGGGCATATGATGCCCAAGTATTCTTGAGCAAGGGAAATATGATTTAGTTCTCTTTAAGTAGGCAGTAAAAATACTATTTTAAGGACAGGTGGCCGAATTCCTCTGAGGAAGAGAGTGGTTTTGGATGAATAAAACACCTTGATGGTTGAGAGGATGTGAAGAACAGGAATGCCTAGTATTCAGTTTTACATCTTTTATTGTACTGTCCAGCAATATAATTGCCTTGTGTTGTTTTAGATCTTCAGTAAAGGAATGCCTAGTATTCAGTTTTACATCTTTTATTGTACTGTCCAGCAATATAATTGCCTTGTGTTGTTTTAGATCTTCAGTAAAGCATACTAATCACACAATCTTGTGCTGGTAAACTTTGTGAAATAATAAATTTATTAGAGGGTGTTCAGAGCAATATTATGTGGAAAGGAGGATGTCCCCGAGAGTGGCAAAATTCAGAGAACATATCAAGAATTCACTGGAAGCAGTAACTGGTTGTCCTGGAGAAAGATAGACTCTAAGAATTTCCAGAAATATAGAGAGCATTTGTTAGATTTCTTACGTGTAAGTAATTTGATGTCTGAGCCAATTTTAGCTTAAGAGGCAAGGAAAAGGATGGCCAACTGGGAGACTTGGACAAACTATATTTAATAATATGGGAAAGTAAAACGTTAAATGGAAAATAGCAGAAAACAGAACAGCACAGGTAGGATGTCCTAAAAATAGTCTACATCTATGCATCAAAAAGGAATATAACAAAATATTAACAGCATGTGTCTCTGGCTGCTATATTTTATTTACTTTTTTTATACTTTTCTATAGTTGTCTTATTTAATAAAATGACTAAATACTGTTTTTTATTATGAGGGAAATTTTTTGAGTAAAAATTATACTGTCATTGATGGTTTGACATCCAAAAGATCACATGTCAAGTACCAATTGTTGGTGTTTGTCTGCCCTATTTTTTTTGCACTTGGGAAAATGTTTTTGCTTAATCAAAATAATATTGGGCAAAGTTTAGGGAGCATTTACCACTCTACGTCTCCCAAACTGGCCTTTTGCCCTTGTCGAAATCCGACTTGCGGCAAACTAGAAGGGTTTCTTTGGTGCTATTCTCAATGGTCTTTTCGAAATCTGTCTCCTTCATTTCAAAATCCCTTCAAGTGCCTTGAGTCTCCATACTGGTTTCTCCGATTCCTCTCCTGTGGTGTCCAGTGGCATTTCTTATCCTCCATTGCAGTGACTTTGCTCCTATTTGCCTCTAGGGAAAAAATTTTAGCGTCTCACTCCCTTAGCATTTTGTGCTGCTGGAGACAAAGTAATTTGGACAAATAAATCCTTGATAACCAGTTACTTCTCTTCTTTAAGTCATCTTTCAATGGAGTCCTCTTCTATCTCACCATCTCCACGTGGTCTAATATGTCATGTTGATTTTGCTTAAGGATTATCTCTCAAACCTGTGGCCTGTTCTCTAGGCACTGCATTCAGGGTCTTATTATCGTTTCCTTTAGCTCTTCCAAAGCCTGCTAGCTGGTCTCCTTGTCTTGAAATGTTTTCCTTCTATTTTCATTATCCAAGTAGCCCCTAGAATTATCTTTATGCAGTACAGATAAGATTATCACATCCCCTTTCTCTAAAAAAAACCCAACAACTTTGATGATGGCAATGGCATGTTCAGAAATATTGTTCTTGAATATAGTCCAAACCTCTTAGCATGTCACATAAGACTTTTTTGATTTGTTCCAGGTGTACTTCCCTGGTATCAGCTTTTGCCATTCTCTCTTACTCCCCAGACATTTTGTTTTCCCCATCCACCGTATGTGCTATCCATCTGCTTGTCCTTCTGCCAGGTATGACTCACCGCTGCACCTTCCTGCATAATTCCTGTTCATTCTTCAAAACCCAGGCCATCTAGTGTGGTCCCTGTGTGCAGTTCTCTCTCACCCACCGCTCTGTCTGCCATGTGAACACAGCACTTTCCCCTTAATCTCTGACAGTACCCAGAGCATGGCATCGCAATTGTTTACTAATGTATCTGTCTCACCATTTCCTGAGGTCATGGAAGATCTACGTCTTGTCACCTTGTGAGTTACAGAGCCAACGTATGGTAGTTTCCAAATAAATGGTTGAGGCATGAGATGACATAAATGAAATCGAGTTAAAGTGAAGAATTGTTTAGGAAGATCCTTCTCAGACTAATCGAATGCGGCAATACTGTTCTTTTTCCCGAGCACTTAAAACTGTGACAGCAGGGAAGACTCGCTGGTACCTAAGCCCTCCTTTGGGGATGGTTGCCCATTCTATTAACGTGTTAAGTTTTTCCTCCTTATGCCCTGATCCTGAGTTTCCCCTGAAGCTTTAGCCTAGAGGGTGAGCAAACTTTTTCTGTAAAATACCAAACAATAAATCCCTTAGGCTTTGCAGGCTACCCCAGCAACTCGACTCTGCTCTGGTAGCCAGGAAGCAGCCATAGACAACATGGAAGTGAACGTGTATATGTTCCAATGATCCTTTACGAAAACAGGCAGTAGTCCAGATTTGGGCTGTAGGCTGTAGTTTACTGATCTGTGGTCCAGATTGAGGGTTTAGGTTAACACATCTAGATCCCTGGCCCAGATTATGGTGGGTTCAGTTTTAATACATCTGAGAAGGGTTGAAATAGTTCTGAGCTGTGGTATTTCAGGCTTTTTATGATAAGTGGTCAATATGTACAGTCAAATCCAAGATCCTTGCTACCACCTATTTACTGATAGAACTCCTTAGGAGGTCTCACCACGGTTAAGCTCATTAGGGTTCAGGTGATCAATCATCTAAGTAAAGTTTCCAGGGTGGTCACAAACCAGAGATGGTGCCCTGAAATCTTCTGTATCATATCGTCACCTCTGGAGCAAGTCCTCAACTGCTCCACTGTCTCCAGCAAGAAAGGCCCAGCCTCTCAGAAGCCACGCTTGCAAAAGCTCATCCCAAGGGTCCTGGGACTAAGGATAGCCTAGATTCCCTAACAATACTTTCGAATCCTTGCTTGGAGAAGTAGACGGTCATTAGTTACCTCCACAGTCAGGACAGCACAGCTGGCGGCAGCAGCAGTTTTGCTCATGTGTTCCAAGCTCTTGTGACAGTGCTTTTCTCCCAATTCCGCTCATCTCAAGGTTTAAAAACCAGTTTACAGAAAGTCTGCACAATTTCTGGAACAATATGTAGAGAGGATTCCAAAAAAAAGAGGAAACAAAAACTGACATATATTAAGTACCTCAGAGGCATGAACTATTTCATATTACATTAAAACATGTGTTTTGTTTGATGAAATGCAGACCATCCCTTCCTTCTGTGATGCCTTGCTTATAGCATGCTCTTCGTACTGTAATGATGTGATCCAAACAACTAGTTATTTTGAGAATAATAATGACTCCACTGAGTAAGTGGCAAGAAACAGCTTACTGTTAAAGGAGAGCATTTTTCTTTAATAGGAGACCATGCCCTTAAATAATCAAAGGGAATATTCTTGAATTTTCTTTAATAGGAGACAGTGCCCTTAAATAATCAAAAGGAATATTCTTGAATATTCACAAGAAATTTTGAAAAATATTTTAAGATAGGAGTATGGGATTAAGATACAAACTACTATGTATTGATATAAGATAGATAAGCAACAAAGGTATACAGTATAAGCACATGGAAATATAGTTATTATTTTGTAATAACTTTAAATGGTGTATAACCTATAAAAATATTGGATCACTTTATTGTATACCTGAAACTAATATAATATTATAAATCAACTATACTTCAGTTTTTAAAAATGTAGGGAA
>NW_006782724.1:1660095-1682054 GCF_000442215.2 Lipotes vexillifer | reverse complement strand
GTAGGGAAAAATAAAGATGGGAACCCAGCTTTGTTTAATAATTTTATGTGCTCGCCTATGTATGATCAAGGTATAATATCTTGCTTAAATTGACAACTCATTAATCTTAACGTCAGAGTGGCAATAGAATACATTTCATACTTTGTTGATTCTTCACTCTGTAAACACTGGATGTGTTTTAGTTTTCTGCAGTGTATGTGTTCACTTGCACAATTATGTAATAAAGATTTAGACATATTTTTAAAATAATTTAAAAATATCTTTTCCTAAAAAACTTTGAGAGTAGAGTAGAGTGGAACAATGCCTGTGTCAAGTTCACACATGAGGAAACTGAAGTAAGAAAAACTCAAGCAACTCTTGGAAGCCCACGCGTGTAATTTGTGTCTAAGAACCAGAAACCAGTGCTACTGACTTCTGATCCAGAGGACGATAATCTACTTTCTTTTAGTCAGCAATAGGAGTTTGAGTTGCTGAAACAGTTTGTCAGTATGGATATAATCTTGTAGTAATGTTTCATTTCCATCAACAGATAAAAGGAATAGAAAATATTATTTTTTCATGGAAATTTACATCCCTCTTGTTGCTTTTTGTTGTCATCCTTCCTTAGCAGACGTATGGTTACTCTGGTGGGTTTTTGTCTTGAGTGTCTGAGTCCGCTGGGGGATTGACTGAGTCCTTCCTGTCTTTGATTTGTACTATTTGAGGAACAAGAGATCAACTTAATGCTCTGAAATCAAAGCCGCTAAGAAAATCAGAAATTAAGCCAAATTCTCCTGGGAATAATTGAAAATGATTGACTTTCCAATATTTCTATTCAAATTATAAAGGTTTTGTTGGTTATTTTTTCACTCATACAATCATAGAAGGAGAGCAGAGCAGGTATTGTATGTGCATATATATTAAAGGATATGCAGAAAAGAAAAATGAATAGAGTTCACATTCTGAGATTTTTTACCCCTTGTTTTAAAAAATTGTCACATTTTCTTTCTATAAGATGTTTCTCCAGCTGGCCAATAAAGCCCATTATCAAAATTATAATGGTAGAAAATGAAAACATAATAATGATTTTGATCTAATCATAAATGAAAACTGAAGCATAGAGAATTCCCCCAAATTTGAGGTTCACCAAAGCTGTCAGTAATAAATCTGGGAAACACCTCGGGATTTCTGACTTCTAATTCACTCTTACTCAGAGGGCAAAATGTATTTCCTGACATGTTAACAAGAATTCTCACTGGGTCCTAAATGTCAACCTTACAAAGCAAAAAAAAGAGAGCAATTTGCAGGCAGATACAAAAAATTAATTTTGCTTAGAAAAATTATTCTGAAATAAACCAATCAGAAGGGGAAATGATGCCTTAGTTTGGGAGGTTGATAGCAGAGGGGGGAATGGTGTTGTATTACCTGGAGTGCCAGGGAGGTCTCTGCATGAACAAAATGATGACCATTTGGGTTTGATTTTAAGAGTCTATTGTCTGGGGACATCCCTGTTGGTCCAGTGGTTGAGACTCCCCCTTCCCAATGCAGGAAGCCCGGCTTTGATCCCTGGTCAGGGTACTAGATCCCACAGGCCACAACTAAAGATCCCGCATGCTGCAACTAAATATCCCTTATGCCACAACCAAGACCCAGAGCAGCCAAATAATAAATAAATAAATAATTTTTTTAAAAAAGAGTCTATTGTCTGATGAGGACATTGGACTCTGTGTTTGATTCCCCTGAAAAAAAAGCCTTTGTCCTGACATTCTGGAGCCACTGGTTTTTTAACATTTCTTCTTAGAGCTGCTCTGATAAGGGGTCAGCCTCAGCCTGGTTGCCTTATATTTCTCTTTGCAACCAAGATCACACTCATTAAGAAATATAAGAGGATTAAGGGCATTGCATTTAGACTGCAAAGCCAGTTTCCAGATCTACTTTTTAAAAAAATTTATTTATTTTAGGCCGCATTGGGTCTTCGTTGCTCCGCTTGGGCTTTCTCTAGTTGCAGCAAGTGGGGGCTACTCTTCATTGCAGTGCGTGTGCTTCCCATCGTGGTGGCTTCGCTTGTTGCGGAGCACGGGCTGTAGGCGCACGGGCTTCAGTAGTTGCAGTATGTGGCCTCAGTAGTTGTGGCGCATGGGCTTAGTGGTTCCACGGCATGTGGGATCTTCCCGGACCAGGGATCGAACCTGTGTCCCCTGCCTTGACAGGCGGATTCTTAACCACTGCGCCACCAGGGAAGTCCCTTCAGATCTAATTTTAACATTTTCAATTACTCAGAACATTGTTTACTTCTAAGTAGCAAAGTAAAAGTGCCACTGGAGGAAATAGGACATGCTAAGAGCTCCTTCAGTGTGACTGGAAGTCGCTGACAATCCATACAAAGCACTGGTTTTGCTTGAGAATGACTTAGCCATTTTTAGCTGTTTCTGCTCTTTGGTGGGGTGGGTGAGGTACCCTTCTCTTTCTAGTCATGTGCTGGGGCAGCTCAGAGTTCAGGCGAGTCTGTTCTAGCCGATTCGCTGACAGGGATGCAGTTGGACAAGTTCTGAGCTTTCCAGCCCTTTGGGCCTATTACCGAAGAAAAAGATCCTGCTTTCTGGTTTTTTTTTTTTTTTTTTTTTGCTTCAAAGTCTTACGGATGCCCTTGGATAGACTTCAGATAAGCAGCAATCAAATCTGAGGAACTTTTGAAGTTTGCTCGTTAGTCCACTCAAAGAAAAAAGGCAATTTCCATATGAAATTGGGTGTCATTTTGCAGCCATGTTATTCTGAAAATCTTGTGTCTAGCAAATTTCAAGCTGTCAATCTTTGTAACTCCCTGAGAAGAGCTTAGTAGTGGTGCCCCAGAAATGAGTGGAGTTGGGGACTTTACCCCGAGTAATGAAAGCCCATTGTAGGAGGACTTTCATAACAGAATTTAAAAGCCTTTTAAAGCCCAGCACCTCCACCGCTAATTGCTAGGCAAGGCATTACCATCAGAGGCTCAGGCTGCGCTTTAAAAGGTTTTTAAATGATAGTGTGAGGAAATAAAGCCCTGTCATCTGAAAGCTTTTTTCAAGTGTGTTCTTCCTTATGCTAGAAGCAGCAGTCTGAACTAGCACATAATGACACTGTGAATAGTTGGTGAGTGTCTGATGCTGGAGGGAGGAACGATGAGTAAGGGTGAAAGTGAATGGGGGCTTTCTTTGCATTGTGTGTAGCTTGCATTAAAGTGAAAAGAAAGACTTCTGTAGAGAGTACTAAGACTAGAAACCAGAGGTCAGCTTTCTCCTGACTTCTTTGCTCAAGGGAAGACAGTAAGGAAAATACGAAATATCACTCTAGGAAAGAGAGCCCTCAATAATAAGGGAAAGTATTTGCACATCTATTCGAGAATAATCGTTTGAATGATATACCATTATGAATGTTTATAAAGTAATTTTTATGGCACAGTTTTTTTGTTTTATTTTTTTTAATTAAGTATTCAAATAACAGCTAAAAGATTGGGGTCCTGGATTAGTTGCCACACTAAATTATCCATCCAAAGATTCCAATAGATCCAAATATTTTTCATCATCATGTACTTATGATCATTGTCATCATGAAGACAAACTCTTCCTTTTAAGAAACATTATTGCCCAGTATATACTCAAAGTTTTGTTCTTTAGTCTGGCACCACCTTTAATCTTGTGATTTGGTTTGTATCGCTCAACCTAGAAAACTGAAGGGTGGTCCACGGGGCAGAAAGTGACAATGTTTTGAAATACGTCTTATTCTAAGGCAGATGCAGACAATGATACAGACGCTGACGGGCATGCTATTCAAAGTGGCATTAATTATTTAATCTGTTCTTAATGATGCACTATTTCTTGTAAATTACAGTTTCTATTCTATGCAGACTATTAAATATTGCTAATGATATTTCCTTTTGGAAACTATAACATACTAAGACATTTATTGTATTTATTCCTTATAACCCAACTGTCTAAAAAATATCTTTGAAGTGACATAATAGAAAATGCAAATACAATAATGCAATTTAATGCAATTTAAATAAAAATAAGAATATTATTGAAATATAAAATTGGAGAGGATCAATGTAATGCTGTAGGCTATTAGTTTCTACAATTAAGTATTAAATTTAGCTATGTGATTCCCAGCCATTAGAGGCAAAAAGGGAATTTAGGGTTTTCTTCTGATGTATGATAAAGATTTCTTTTCAAGCAACTAAAAAATAACGATTAAGTGATGTATGGGTAGGCCCTATGACCTTTCACTCCATTAGAATTCCAGACTAGGGTCAGAAATGCAAAGAACATGTCTGATTTCGCTGTAACAAAGAAATTTTTGAAAAATCAGTTTGGTTTTTTCTTAGCCACATCTGCTGTTTTAGAGGCATGAAGGCCAGTTGAGTTAGGAATTCTGTTCAGGGAATATTGAGATTTGGGGCTACTGTCTTTAAGCTATTGAAAACGACAACATACCTCAACAAAATAAAACACACAAAATAAACAAGGAAATGCTGTAGATTGAAATTTCTTCTTCTTAGTATGTTGCATTTTTTAAAAAAGTGTATATTAATTGAGCACTATAGACACAAGGGAACTCTGGTTTTGCTAATCTCCAGGGTGAGGTTTAATCTGAAATCTAAATACATTCACTCTGGTAAATAGAATAACTTGAATCTTCTTAATATGAACTTTCTACAAGTGCCCAGTGGACTCCTCTAAGCAATTGTCACTGTGTAAATTACATTAGCCCAATCAGTCTAATACCATCTACTAAAAATCAGAATATGTTGTTCTTGGTGAAAAGGGCACACACTCCTATACAGTGAAGAACAGAGAAGTGCTCAGTGGAGACCAGAGGTAAAGTGTACTCACTTTGGGGCACTGTTTGAATAGAGTGAACACTGTTGTTTCAAGTCTTAGTCAAATAATTTCTCCAATTAGGGGATTCAAGATTACTCTGCTGTAGATAAGTCAGATTTTTGAAGACTAAAAAGATCCTGCTATACTAGTCTGGTTGGTGACTTCATTTTAAAAAACAAGAACAGATCTGCTTCCATTTCATACCAAAGTCTGGCTATTCTGACTCTCCTGGATCATCAATTCTAGTTTTCAAAGAGAAGGTCAGAATCTCCTGTCATGCAGGAAGGAATGATAGAGATCTGGGGAATCACAGTGTAATCAATTTGGTTCAAGCCTTTTGTATTTTCTCATTGACTAAGATACCATCTTCTCAGTTAAATGACCGTGATTAATTCTTCAGCCACCTCTGGTTGAGTGGAAAGTGCCTCTACATTTTCTTTTGTCTATTGGAGATTATAAAATAGAACTGATTTCTTCTATCCATATATATCCTGTCTTATTTTATTTTGTCACTGAAGACTCATAAAGAAGTCAGATTTGTAGACAATGTCCACTGTATATCCACCACTGTTCATGTTGCAGAAAACTATGCCCAACAAAATCGGTCTGCAGAAAAAACACAGTAAACGCCTTGAAAGGCATTTCTAGACATCAGACTGTTGTGTGAGTGGAATAAAACATTCTTTGTCCTGTGCACCCTTCATTCTCATTTTTGTTTTTAATAAGACAGGACAAGCTCTTAGTAACGAGCTCCTCACCCTAGCATGCCCTTCAGATTATTGGGGGGCAGTTCAGCAATGAGTTTATTTTTGTAATTAAAAACTTTTTATTGAAGTCTGGTTGATCTGCAAGCATAGAGTTTAGAATCAGAAAGTTTCTTTTTTTTTTTTAGAATCAGAAAATTTTGATTCTGTTATTTACTAGCTTGTGTGGCCAGAGGAAATATACTTGAGCTCCTTCTCAATCTTTGCATATCTAAAGTGGAATAACAATTTGCACCTTGAAGTTTTGCTGTATTAAATAAGATAATGTGTATAAAATATTTAGTATCTGTAGCAAGTATTCGAAATACAATAGGTTCCTTCGAGTTTTTTTCCTAGCTTTCCATAAAATTAATCAAGTAGGCATAATAATATAAGAATAAAACCTTGGAATATGTGTTAATATCTGGACGAGTAAACAGCAAACTGAAAACAGTGATTTCCTCTGAGAAGTGGCCTTAAGGAGTATGTTTGGAGGGGAGAGGGTATTTGCTTTGTCTCATGTTCCAATTTTCTAGAATGAGAATGCAGGTTGGTATAATTTGTGCATAAAAGTATACAATAAAAAAGTAATCACAGAAATATATCATATAATTTTAATGCCAGAATAATAGATGCATTAGAAAAGTCTAGATCTGGTGTATGTTTTTATTTGCTAAAAGGTGAGCAGCTGGGAATGCACGGGCCAAATGCACAAGTGTTTCTTAGACTACTGATTTTCTTTATTATGCATTGCAAAGTTCCATTACTTCCTAAGCTGAGGATGGTGTCATAATGCACATGTAACTACCTTTCATTTGCCATAGAAGAGAAGTAAAAAGTAAATGCTTTTGGAGTAACATTACATTTCAGTGACATTATTGGTTAAAATATAGTTTCTGATGGTAAGCCTATCACAAGAACGTTTTAAGGAAATAAGCATGTGAAAGTATGAAACATTGACTTTTTTATATTGGTTTTTTATTTATTTTTAAACTACGGTAAAATATATAACAAAATTTACCATAAAATTCATTTTAAAATGTAGAATCAAGTGGCAATCATTATGTCATAATGTTGTATAACCATCACCACTATTTCTAAAGTCTTGTAACAATTAAGCAGTAACTTCCCATTTACCCTCCTCTCAGGTTCTGAAAATCTCTCATCTTTCTGTCATTACGAATTTGGCTATTTTAGTTACTTCATCTAAGTGGAATCGTGCAATATTTGTCCTGTTGTATATGTCACAGACCAGACACCTTAAACGATAGACATTTTTTTTTTTTTTTTCCACAGTTCTGGAAGCTGGAAGTCCAAGATCAGGGTGCCAGCAGGGTTGATTTCTGGTGAGACCTCTCTCCCCAGCTTTGTAGAGGTCACATTTTCGTTGGGCCATCTCATGGCCTTTTTTTTGTGCATATACGTGGAGAGAGACAGAAAGAGAGAGAGAGAGAGAGCACTCTGGAGCCTCTTCCTCTTCTTATGAGAACTTAGTTTTGTCAAATTAAAACCTCACTCTTTTTTTTTTTTTTATTTTTTTTTTTTCTTGCGTTATGCGGGCCTCTCACTGTTGTGGCCTCTCCCATTTGCGGAGCACAGGCTCCGGACGCGCAGGCTCAGTGGCCATGGCTCACGGGCCCAGCCGCTCCGCGGCATGTGGGATCTTCCCGAAACGGGGCACGAACCCGCGTCTCCTGCATCGGCAGGCGGACTCTCAACCACTGCGCCACCAGGGAAGCCCTAAAACCTCACTCTTATGATCTCACTTAACCTAATTACCTCCTTAAAGACTCTGTCTTCAAATATAGTCAAATTGCAGTTTGGACTTCAACATATGAATCTGGGGGGGCGGATATAATTTAGTCCAGAACAGGGAAATGAGAAAAAATAATATCTGACCAGATTGATACTTTTTAGCTATTTTGTTGGAAATCTATCAATATGACCATTGAAATTAAGACACTATTCTTTTACTGACAGTAATATGCAAAATGGACACTCACATGATCACTCTATTTTTTACTTTAGTTCTCTTATCCAATTCTTGTCTCTCACCTCTGTCTTCTGAGGCAAATCTGACTCCAGGCCCTCTGAGTTGTGCACCAGCAGTTTTGGATATCATCATGTGAGATTGTATTTTCTTTATTTTTTATGTTAAAATAGATTGACAGGGCTTCCCTGGTGGCGCAGTGGTTGAGAGTCCACCTGCCGATGCAGGGGACACGGGTTCATGCCCCGGTCTGGGAGGATCCCACATGCCACGGCGTGGCTGGGCCCCTGAGCCAGGGCCGCTGAGCCTGCGCGTCTGGAGCCTGTGCTCCGCAAAGGGAGAGGCCACAACAGTGAGAGGCCCTCGTACCGCAAAAAAAAAAATTGACAAATTTGTGTCACTTTTTTCTCCTTTTTATGTATTTCTTAAAGTCCCTCCCCTTTAAAGTATACATATTTGTACATCTTCTATTTGTCTGTCTATTTATCATCTATCCAGCTACTCATGTGTACATGTGTCCATCCATCCATTCATCAGGCACTGCCATGTAGGGTTGTGTGTTGCAAAAAAAAAACCCCAAAACCAAAGTTCTCCCTGGTGAGGGGCTAAGGGATGCTGTAACCCAGACCAAATGCCGTGCCAAGCTGTCAGCCCACATCTACCAAGATCTTTTTCTTTGCACAATGTCACTGCGTGTTTAAATTTCCTCTAAGGGAGGGCCTAGGAAAATAGAGTTCTAGAGGGAAAATTCTTAAGAGAGAAAGAAACACAAATGGAAAAGGTTTTTTTTGGTTCTTTTGAGGGGGAGTTCATTTGTTTGCTTGTTTATTTACTTTTTCAACCTACAAGAAAATTTTTGAGATTTTTAAAGGATAATATCAAACTGTACACCTTAGAATTTTATGTCCAAAAACAGCATTAATTTGTAATAGGATTTTCCTACTTTACTAGTGTGTTTTGTTTTTTTTTTTTAAGTTGCTAATCCTTTATCTGTAGGTACTCCTTGAGTTAAATGGTCACTCTACCCACATTATTATAGGAAGCTTTTCCCCTCCTGTGTCATGTCTATTGACCTGACTCCTTACTACATGGATAGAATATATGCAGGATCAAAATTAGGACTCTGTCTTCTTGGAACCTCAGTTCCAGGAGTCAATCTTAAGAACAGAAAGCAAGTTGAACAGTAGGAGCTTGGTACAGCGACAGCAGTGTGAAGACCATAGCGCCATACCAGGAGGAGGGCGTGGTCTCTCTTCTTTAATTATGGGCTATGGGTCCTTAAGATATGGGAGCTATTTCCATCCAGAAAGTTTTGTATTATGTTCATATTTTTGAAAGAATTCCTCATTTCATATTTTCTCTTATTGTTTTATTTGGCAAACATGATATTCCACTAGTGTGAAGCTTCATTGTCACGTAAAAGAAAAATGCTTCTTTTGAGTATCATCCACAAATTCAAAAGTCATGTTGGATAAGCTCCTAAAATAAACATCTCTTTTTGAGGTACTTGATAGGATTTTAAATGAAAACTATGTGTTTGATTTGCCATTTCTAATTAAGTAGAATATTTTCCTGTGTGACATCATTGAAGGAGTGATACAGATTTTGCTGCCTTCTAAATGACCTTCAGTCAATATAGTCTGAGCGATACATGCGTAGAGATGATCCTTTCCAGCAATTTCCTTATAAAAGGGGAAAGGACGTGTACATTGACTCATTACGTACAATCTGTTGAATTCAGGCAAGTGAATTTCTTCCAGTCTGTTTCAGAGCTGATTCATCTTTATCCGCATGGCTTTAGTGCCATATGTGAACGTTAGGCCTCTTTAAAAAATGACGGGGAATAATAAATGCTTTAGGAATTTGTTTTGGCGAAGTGAACTAACGGCAGAGGAACATATGGTGAAATATATTTTTAATTACTTTTCAACATGTTAAATGTTTTGTCTTGTTTTCATATTTAATGTTCTTGATCAAGCTTACTGAAGAGTCTTCTCAGAAAGAACAAAGCATTTTGCATAATAACACATGACTAATTTTATGGGCAATATATATATATATCATTATATGTAAGCATCATTTTTACTGTAGGAGTCTTAGAACTTTTTTTTATGATTCTTTACATCTTCAAATGTAGAATACTTTTCTTTCCCTCCCTTAAGTTAAGAGAGTGCCATCATTAAAATTTCCCATTCTGTTGTGATTTTTTTTAATCAGCAAGGACTTGGAGATGATTTGGCTATTTCAGGTTAAGGCTAGCTTAGACACAAAGAGGATATTGGATGCCCAAGCTTAAAGATTTAATTGCTTAACCACAGGCAGCTCAGAGAAGCTATGGCTTGTAGAACATATGTCGATGGGCTGGCACACTTGGAACTCTCAATTTTAGTGAGTTGAAGTGGTAAATATCTCTGCTTAGGTTCATGTCACAAAATAAATCAACTTTTATTGTATGTAAATAGTTATGTACACATTAGAGATTAAGGTGAGACTAGCTTTTCCATTACCATAGATAATCTCCCACAGGCCATCTTTGTTTCTTCTGGAGACCACTGGATTATGCCTGCACACCTGCCTTTGCCATTTCCATTATTAAAGAAAAAGAAACATAGCACAGTATGCCCAATGCTTCTTTGTTTGTCCTTCTGTTTATTGCTGCTTTGGAGTGTCACTTAGTTTCCAGGAATTGAGAATTGCTTGTTATCAGAAATGATGAAGAAAAAAGATGTCATCTATAATTGTTAGCTCAGGGTATTTGCTGTCTCTTTTAATGGAAAATAGGTACACACAGAAAAAAGGATAAAGTGACACTTTTCTGGAATTCAAACTCTATGGGAGATGATATTTTCACATCTGGATGACCCAAATGAGAAAAATTTATGGAGGAGGAGTTCCGACATATGATTGAAAGGCACTCAAAGCATCTGAATCAACAGCAAACTGACTTATAAAAATAAAAGAAAATCTACTGCTGGCATCTGTATTAAAAGCGTGGTACGGTGTAATTCAGAAGATGCCACCTGGGTCACAGACCCATACTTAGTTTTCTTTCTCTTGACCAATCACATGAGGTAATCTTTTCTGGTTGAGAAGATTTGCATTCCCTCTCTTTGCCTGGTGCAGGCAGCTCTGCAAACAGCTGCCGAACAGGGTCAGTCTCCTGATCTAGAAATCAAAACTGTGTAGACCTTAGTCATACCGCGACCTTGACTGTCAGCCAACTAGGTATGATAAGTTGGATAAAGTTTCCCATCATATTTTCTACTGAGAGAAGCATCCAAACGTAGAAACAGTGCTTGAGATTCCTGTAGCAGAATATTAAACCCATTCAACTAGAAGGAGATTTTCCTCGCAAAATTCTAATGTTTGCACCTCGTGGCTTGGAAAACCAGATTACATTCAACCCCACTGTGAACATCAGGTGTCCTGAGGTGTTTCCCACTGGCTACAGTTGGCCTTCTGAGTTGACTCTCGGAATGATCTGCCAGTCCATTAGAGCAATGCTGAAAGCACAAAAAGCTGAAAAAGCATCTCACACACGGAAAATGTTGAGACCGTTTTTTTTTTTAGCAATAAATAAAATGTAAAAAAGTAAACCAGAGCTATATTAAGGTGTTTTAAGTTTTTTTTTTTTCCTCCCTCTCGTCTCTGCAGGGATCCCAATCCCAAGCTGAGATACACAGATGTTTCGGTATTGTGGCTTCACTGCCACCTTGGGCACTCCACTGATGAGGCTCCATCGCACTTCCTATTTCCTGGGTGTGAGTGTGTGTGTGTGTGTGTGTGTGTGTGTGTGTGTGTGTGAGTGTGTGCCCTGCGAAACTTCACCAGCTTCCTCACCTGAGGTTCTGGGGTGTCTGCTGCTTTCACACTTAAAGGCAACTAGCTTCTCTCTTGCTGGAGGGAGACAATAGCTTCCCCCATAACAGTGTGAGAACATTGAGTTTAGAGTTGCAGGGGAACTTGAAAGTAGGAAATCAACCCTCTCTTCAAATATCTTCTATTTCTTAATGGGTTTCTTTGACATACAACTTGAAAGGGAAGTTGAATAGTTGCCATGGGCCTTTTATTCCTTCATTCCTCTTAGGGTTCCAAGCTTGGCTAGGAGCTTTTGATTATGGTACTTTTCAAACGGTTTTGAGTGCGCCGTCTGAAGGCCTCCGCACATTTTCCAGCTGTTGTGTGCGGCTTCCTTTGGCACTTCCTCTCTCTAATCATTTCTGGCACTGCCTGCCTCTTGTTCCGTGCTGCTACCAGAAATAGCCCACTTAACAGCTGGTCTCTGAGGAACAAGACTTCTGATGATCTTGCCATATGACATCTATCCTGCAGGTAGGAGACATCGTTCTGGCAGCTTTGAGTCATGCAGGAATGGGTTATGTGACACCACGAACCTGTACTTGCTCTAAAGCCCAACCAACTGAAACTGGCCCTCAGAACATTCTAAAGAACAATTTCTGAGCTCTTTTTGGCTCCAGGAAGTGGTGATGAACATCACAATTCACCTGTAAAAATTGCTGTGGACTCCAGTGTAGATGAAATCAGAGAAATTAATTTTGCTCATCTCCAGACAAGCAACAGAGAGTCTTCAAAAATGAATGTTTATATTTTGGGAAACGAAGGTGAGAATATTTTTTAAAATCTTTTGACTCTTCACTATGGTCCCATGTAACTCTATGGGTCTGCTAAATTGAACTGCATTTCAAAGGGAATTTAGGCAATGGGATTTCCCCAAGATACCAAAGTCTTTTGGTTTACCAGCTTTAAAACACACCGGCCACTTTTCATTCTCATCTGTCTCAGACTACGCTTTCTGTAAGATATTAGATCTATAAGTTATTTTGCAAGATGCTGCACAGCTACCATGAAAAGTGACTAATGGAAACTTTCTAATTCAAAATGGACTGTCTTACAGGCAGTAGAACATGCTGTATCTTTTTGGAAGTCATATATAGAGGGAATTCTGACCAAATGTCAAAGAGACCTGCTCTTTGCTTAACTGCCACCTCTATAAAAAAGAAACAACAATAAACACTTCAGCCACCATCATCACCATCACACCCTCCATCACCACCCTCATCTCACAAATTACCCACAATGCTGCACTGGAAGGATCTTTGACCACATTTCTGGGTACCATCTGCCGGAAGTCTGACTTTTGTTGTCTGGGCTTTGTCTCTAATTAAATTAATTGCTAAGAAGTCTTAGAAATGGCCTGTTTTAAAAAACTCATTGGAAAATGAGAAACAAAGTTCCATTCAGATTTCATTTCCAGTTCAGAAGTGGGAGAAAATGTCCCATTATTCCAGTGTGCTGCATTTTCTGGTCTAAAAACAGAGTCTCCAGCAATGCCCATGGCCGGATAGTACAGAGTGTGAATTTTAAATGTTGCTATCCACTTGGATACCCAGAGGACCCAGTCAAGGCCCAGCAGGAGTTGGCTTGGCACTGAATGTTGGACAGTAAAATGCACACAGTGGCAACTGAACCTTGGGCAGTTTTGAGGTCACTGGGATGTGTCCTGGTTGTTTTTAAGGTTTATAATTTGCAGTAAGAGGAATTCTACTGTTTTCTGGCTCAGTTTAATTACCAAATTGATGTGGGAAATACAAATGAGGATACTAGGATTAGGAGGGAAATGTCTTTCAGAATAACACTGGCAATGAATTGAAATCTGCAACTTTTGATTTTTAACAGTAGATGTTTGTTCAGGATAGTAGTATTGCCAGAGGGAGAATATACATGAAACTCCCATCATGAGAAAACCCCTCACCAGAACAAGTACAAAATAAAGAGCTACTGACATGGGACGTCAGGACGGAGTGGAGAAGGCACAGCAGGCAATATGGAAAGCTATTTGTTTTTTAAGTTATTTTCTGATGTGTTCTTCCTAGTGTGCCCTCTGTATGGTTTAACCATGAAAATAAACTTCAGACCACATGAACATGGCATAGCACTCAGAAAACAGAACGAAAATAGAAATCTGATATTAAATGTGAACTGTATCTATATGACACCACAGCAAATTATCATTTCCATGAAAATCTGTATAAAATCATTTACATGCCGCACGTAGCACAAAATGAAAAAAAAATGTTTAATAGATGGCTATTTTAATACCACCATGATACAGTACTGAGGGAAATTTAACCTCCTCTGAGACAGCTTTCTACTGTCCTTCATTCTGATCTTGATGGAAATTTATGTTGGTGAGAAAAATATCATTATGTGGTGCAGGAAAATGGTTGCCAGGCCTAAACTTAATGAAATGGAGGGCTCTAAGAGTGGGTGAAAATGATCAGGGAGTGGTTTTAATAAGTGTGAGTGCAGTTAAGAAAAATATTGTAGGCTGAATAAAATTTCCAAACGCTTAATGATTTTAGCAAGCTCTTTACAAGGTTGACATAGACAGCTGCAATTATCTGTCCCTTACCACATTGTGGCCTGAAAGTGAATGCACTTTCTTAATTGGGTGAACGTTTATATTCAGAGCTTTTTTAAAGGACTTGCTTCAATTTTTAAATTTTAATTCAAAACCAGACTGCTCTCTGCTATCAGTTATTATGTGAGCTGCAAAATCAAGGCGTATCTATTTCAAGGGCATGTGAAACTGTCTATGCTTGCTTTCTCTTTCCTCTTGCATGTCACCATCCCAAGTAGATGTTTTAAAAGCCAAGGAAATACAATGAAATGAACGTCTTAAATATACAACACAGATAGAATCTCTCCCCAAACACCCAACCCCTCCTCCCCGCCTTTTCTCTAGTCTAGAAATCTTTCACCAGTCAACCCCAGATTAAGGTGAGCAGCTATTTATACTGTCACTCATGAATTTTTAGGTGAGGGAAATACCCTCTTAGTGTGAAAAGGGATGACAAAGCTGCAAAGAAGAGATGTCTCCTAATTAGATATATTCAGAAATATATCTCGCTGTGAATAACATTTCTAGGGAAAATAAAGACCCATTAAGAACAATCTGTGATGAAATGAAATAATAGATGTTTAAGAACAAGATTTTAGATTTCTCCAGTGAAATCTGTATTGAACCCATCTATTGAAACAACTTGATTAACCATAAAAAGAATATTTCTCCTCTAATATTATCCTTTCATATACGTGTTCTCAGAAGACTAATTTCAGACCATTTTTCTGGGAACTGTGCTGTCTTGGAGAAATACTTCCTGCAAGGATTCTTCTGCAAAGTATTTTCTTTCTAAATGCCAAAGCACAGGTGGAATAGAGAGATGGTTTACATAAAATTTAAAGTGAGCCAAGAAGAGGCATTTTAGAGAAAACATCTAATTTGGAAACTTACGGGTATAAACATTAAAGTTATTCTAATAAGACTGGGAAATGAAAAAAAAAACAGGAAAAAAAAGAAAATGTTATAGTATCATTTTGGTTCTCCTCTTACTTTTGATTTGCAGCTGGTTTCCTGGAGGAATAATCACAATTACCATAAAATACTTATGAATGTACCTAAAATGCAATTGACTGTGTCACACTTTATTATTATTTTGGGTATCTACACAAAATTTTGCTTTATTGATGTACCACAACTTATTTACCCAATTCCCTATTCCTGGACAAAGAGTTGCTTCCAATTTTTCATAATTATAAGCGCTACTGTGAAAAACACAGCAAAGAACACTGCCCTAGAATTCATAATTTTTTTTAGTGGGCTTATTTTATTTTTATTTTATTTATTTTTGACCATGCCATGTGGCTTGAGGGATCTTAGTTCCTCAACCAGGGATCGAACCCATGCCCCCTGCAGTGGAAGCGCAGAATCCTAACCACTGGACCGCCAGGGAATTCCCTAGAATTCATAATTTTTGATTCAAATTATTTTATGGAAATGTGACATTGGACAACTCACTTAATCCCCTTAATCATTTCACCTCTAAATAAAAACAATGATCCTTCCTTTACCAGAGTTGTGGTGAAGACCCAATATGTAGCTATGTATGACTACCCTTTAAAAATTATGATTTAGTGAAATAAATATATTTGTCTCTAGAATAAATCTCTAGGATGACCCATCTAGGATAAGGTTTATTGTATGAGAATAGGATATTGTGGGCATGAGCTTTTAAATTTTAATGAGTTGTAGGGTTCTCTGCTCACTCAAAATTAGAATTACTCAAGAACAGTAACTGACTAAGTTTAGAACTCATTGACAGGTAGAGCCAGGTTGCTTACCACTGATTATGCTTTTATCCTAGAGCCACCAGTAGTTTGGAGGATAAGACCTTACAGGTACATATCACTTTGTTATTGCACTTTTTACTTGCATTATCTCAGTCATTTTTATGACCTTGTGCAGAAATTTTGGATATTATGCTAATTTCACATAAAACAAAGGAACTAAGGCTCAGAATAACTTTTGTATATAAATTCACAGAGTCAAGGAGTGGTACAGATGAAGCTTGAACTCAAGACTTAATTTTTTATTCCAGGCTACCACATGGAAGAGAGAGAATCCAAAGTGATGGTGTAATAAGTAAATTTTGACATTTTTGTAAGTTATTTTTATGAGACAGAGTGCACTGATATTACAACACAGACAATCCCCAACACAAATGCACATACAGTCCTGTTCCCTTTAGAAATTTAGTAAATCATCATTTTCACTTTTTATATCTTTAGAACACACATGCAGAGACATTCTGAAAACACAAATGCTCACTATTTCTTTTAAGAACCTAGTGAATAAAAAATTTCAATTTTTCTATCCAATTTAAGGTGTAAAAGTGGTCATCGCTGTTTTAATTGAGTTCCTAATGATGCTGAACATATTTTCATAAATCATTGATGAGTTATATTGTTTGGTAAATCACCTCACCACTAATATCCTTTGTTAGTTATCTACTGTCATGTAGCAAATTACTCCCAAATTTAGCAGCTAAAAGCAAGACAATGATCTCAGAGAGTCTCTGGATCAAAATTATAGGCACAGGTTGTATGAATACTTTAGGTCAAGGCCTTTCATAAGGTTAGCAGTCAAGTCTTCAGTTACAGTCTAATCTGAAGACTCACCTGGATCTGCACCCAAGTTCTGTCAGGCCTCGGCCCCTTACCATGTGTACTCTTTGCAGAGTTGTCTCATGACGTGCTGGTTGGCTTCCTCAAGGGTGAGCGAGTCTGAGACTAAAAGTGACCAAGTTTCAGAAATAGAGACACAGATGTAGAGAACAAACATATGGGCACCAATGAGGGAAAGCGGGGCGGGGGTGGTGGTGGTGGGATGAATTGGGAGATTGGGACTGACATATATACACTAATATGTATAAAATAGAAAACTAATAAGAACCTGCTGTATAGATAAATAAATAAAATAAAAACAAAAATAGACCACACATATAAAAAATAAATAAATAAATACCCGGTGTGGAAGCCACTGTCTTTTTCTAATTTATCTTGGAAATGAGATCTATCACTTTTGCTATATTTCATTCATGGGAAAGGAGTCATTACGTACAGTCCCTCCTCAGGGAGAGGATTGCCAAGGGCATGAATAACAGAAAATGGCATTATTGAGAGCCTTCTTAGAGGCAGCTCACCACATAGCCTTTGACCATTTTTGTATTTTTTATTGGCATGGAAGAAGTATTTATGTACTAACGTCCTTATATATTATGTCTACCTACTTTTATAATATATATTGCATAGTATTCCCATTTTGCAATATACCTTTTAGATTATCCTTCTGCCTTCTTCTTTCCTTTTCTCCTGCCCTCCTACCCTTACTTCCTTTTTTCTTTCCTTTTATCTTCCCTTCCCTTCCTCCTCCCTCCCACCTTCCTTTCTCTCCCACCCTTTATCCTTCCCTCCTTCTTTCTTTCTTGGAAGAAAGAAGAAAGAAATTGTGTGGTCAACTATTTTTAATGATCCCTCATAGATTCAAGTTTTAAATCATGTGTCAGTCTTGTAGTACGGTTCATTTTTATATAAAAAAAAATCTTATTGAAATTGTCTCCACTAACAAAATATTTTGATAACTCGTATGGTTTATTACTGAAACATAATATATAATATAGACCCAGTGGTAGTTACAATTATTAAGATTTCCACAACTGTATTTGTTAAATTTATCAAAATTGTTAAATTCTATTCCAGTTTATTTTCAGTAATTAACATATTCTTGGAATGAAATAGGGACACCTTTGGAAGCTTCTATCACATGAAGGGAAAAACTGTCAGGTGAAAAGAAAGAACAAGCTTGTGTTTTTTCTGTAAAAATTCAATTGAGGTCAATGGCATTAAAACTTTTCAGTTAACTCTTAAAATAGCTTTATAAATACATAAGTAATTTAAAAATGGAATAGGCTCCCTGTTATGAAAGAAAATTTTTTCTCAATATAGGTATTCAAGTAACAATGAGAATTATTTATCAGTGAAAGTATAGAAACAGAATCTTGATTGGGGCAGGAGATTGAACAAGGTGATTACCATACTCTCTTAATGAGCTAGCACATGTCTAATAACATCTGACATTTGAAGTCTTGGCTGCTTGTAGGCAAACTTCACAAGGCAAGTCATTCATGTTTTTCTTCGCTTCATAATCGGAAAATCAGTTTTACCGAGAATGGGACTAATATCACTTTAAACATATCAGTTCAGATTTTCATTTTCTTCCTCTGCAAAATGAAGGAAATAACGTTTACTTAAAATATTTGTTGAATGGGCTTCCCTGGTGGCACAGTGGTTGAGAGTCCGCCTGCCGAGGCAGGGGACACGGGTTCCTGCCCCGGTCCGGGAGGATCCCACATGCCGCGGAGCGGCTGGGCCCGTGAGCCATGGCCGCTGAGCCTGCGCGTCCGGAGCCTGTGCTCCGCAACGGGAGAGGCCACAGCAGTGAGAGGCCCATGTAACGGGAAAAAAAAAAAAAAAATTTGTTGAAGATTAAATGAATTCAAATTTTCTCAAATTTCTTATAAATTTCCAGGACCAAAATAACCCTGTGTGGGTTTTCCCAGGTTTGGGGTTGGACCAGATGAAGTACATCCTAGAGCAGCCAGAAACATGCAGCCAAAAGGAAGAATCTTATATATGTGTTTTCTCCATAAGACATATCATAGCCTTCTTGTGCTTAGGAATACTAGACCACACTTCAGCCCTGTGCTTGGGGGGCATCTGAAATAGTGAACTCACTAACAAAAAGCACAGAAATGCAAAAAGCATGACACTAAATCGACCGCCAGAACGACATTTGTTTACAGTAGGAGAACTGAAACAAGAAGGGGAGTGTCACTTTGTTCAACCTCACAGCCTGGGAGGGTGCACATCAGGTGACAAGTTTTTCACCACTGTTGATTATTTTACGTCTTCAAATGATAGAGTGTGCTGTCATGATTGACTTCAGGGTTATGAATAAATTTTAGCATGTAGGCAAATTTTCAAGTATGAAATCCATGAAGAATGACAATAGACTATACCTTCGAAGAGCTACACAGGAAAAGGTACCTGAGAAAGAGCATGTTTCAGCATTGATGAGGCTGGCTTATTTTACAAGGATGTTGGCAAATGAACTTATATAACACAAATGACATTTTGGTTGACCAAAAAAAAAATGTGATCAGGGACTTCCCTGGCGGTCCAGTCGTTAAAACTCTGTGCTTCCACTTCAAGGAGCACAGGTTCCATCCCTGGTCAGGGAACTAAGATCCCACATATCGCAAGGTGCGGCCAAAAAAAATAAATGTGACCAGAGGCTTTCAGCAACATAACCTTGGTATTTCCCATGGAGCAATAATCAGCATTCACTCATCCAGTGTTTGTGGTGACTTCATCGAACACAACCACGGTGAATAATGAGAGTCGACTACATAGTCACTAAGACAACAACAGCAATGATATTGGATTCTTTAAGTGCTTTCTTTGTAATAAGCACAGGGCCAAGCATTTCACAAATATTATTTACAGCAATCAACTGAGGAATCTTATTATTCGTATATTATAGAGGGTGAGGTTGTAATTCAGTAACTTTAAGGATGAAGTTAATGAAGATCCAGGTTTTGAATACCAGGCTCTCTGACTCTGAAGCTAGTGATCTTTCTGCTATTCCACACCACCCGACTTTAATAGTAAAGTTGGTTGACCACATATTATTATCAGGCTTACTTGTAAAGTCAATCAAACCATCAGATTCTGACTGTCATAATTCTTAATGATAAATGTAGCAATTAGGGCGGAAGTTTCTCATGTGTCGATACGTCCATGCCTGATGACAATTGCTACTAAAGCGATGAATCCAGTACACTCCACTCTCCCCTTTTCTACACTCATCCTCCTCCTCATTCCATCCCTGTTGTCTGAGCTATACTGTGGCTACTATTAAATTACTTTCCAGAGCATTTCGTTTATTTGGACATGTAAGGTCTGTTGATTTAGATTTTTCTAATTTACGTAGATGATTGTATTCATGAAAAATGCAATAGCGTTTTGGTTTTTTAAAAATTTTATTTATTTATTTATTGGCTGCATTGGGTCTTTGCTGCTGCGCACGGGCTTTCTCTAGTTGCGGTGAGCAGGGGCTACTCTTCATTGCGGTTCACGGGCTTCTCATTGCGGTGGCTTTTCTCGTTGCAGAGCACAGGCTTTAGGCGTGCGGCACACGGGCTCAGTAGTTGTGGCTCGCGGGCTGTAGAGGGCGGGCTCAATAGTTGTGGTGCACAGGCTTAGTTGCTCTGTGGCCTGTGGGATCTTCCTGGGACCAGGGCTCGAACCCGTGTCCCCTGCATTGGCAGGCGGATTCTTAACCACTGCGCCACCAGGGAAGTCCCGCGATGGTGTTTTAACTGTAATACTGATTTGACAGTTGCATAATTATGAAATGGAAGTTTTCAGAACAAAAGTTGACTTGCTCTACTATTTCTAACCCCTTTGCTGTTTCTATTACTGTTAATAGCATAACATTTAAAAGTGTGAAATTTACAGAAAAAACAAAGCACATTCCTTGTTTTTTGGTTTTTCCCTTGAGAAGTTCAAAGGGTACAGAAATATGATTTTAGAGAAAATGTTGCATAAGGATAATGATCTGTATCACACTTGAAAGTAGATGACCTTTCCTTGGGTCTTATGTAGGGGAAGGAAGGAGTAGGTAAGAGATAACTTAGGAAAACAGTTCATGGAAATGAAGGGGAGATATGGCCCTCCCCCATCATAGAATGATCCTTTCTATAATATGCAATCCAGGGATGGTATCAGTGAGTTCTCTGCCATTGATTTCCTTCTTAGGAAATCACCAGAATATTATGTAATTTTTATTTGTGATGAAGAAACTATAATTGTCATCCTATAGTCTAACATTGTGAAAATATTTGTAAAGATAGCAAGACCCTTATCATTGTTGTTCTACAACATATCACAGCAAATACATCTTGGGTATAAATGAGTGAAGATTTTTTTCGCTTGATGGAAATGTCTAAGACTGTATGGGACGCACTATGAGTGAATGAGCATAGAAGAGCGTGTCTTGAACAAAGAGCAACTGCCTCCCCCACGTTCTTGCCTGAACTTGCCCTGCTTGCCAAGAAATATAGAACATAAATCTGTTTTGACAGCATCCCTTTATATCTTCCAGATGTATTTCCAATCACTGTTACATAGATATTCATTGTAGATGTAAGATGTTATAACTTAATGTAAGCTGTTACTTACAGATTCATAAAATATTATGGTTATAAATGACTAGAATAATTAGAAAATTCTCCAGCCTCATCTGGAGTAGTGCTCTCTGTTTTTCATTCACCTAAGTATATGCTACAATTCGCTACAATTTTTTTTTTTTTGGCTGAACCGTGCGGCTTGTGGGGTCTCAAGACCCCCGACCAGGGATTGAACCTGGGCCTTGGCAATGAAAGTGCCGAGTCCTAACCACTGGACCACCAGGAAATTCCCAAATAATTCTTGATACTTAAAAGTACTTTCTGTTTGTATTTAATTAAACAAAACTTATATGAGCTCTTCCATGAAGAAAACTACTTTTTGAAATTTCCCACTACTACTGTTGCAATATTCAGAAACTATCACTTTGGGGTTTTGATGTATTGAGGAAATATTAGAATAAAATTCTAAGAGAAATGACTTTTTTTAAAAACTACGTCTTCATTATAAAAATGCAAGAATTATAAAAAGTATTAAAAAGTTCAGCTGAATGTAAAGAAATCAGCAAAATTTAACTATCCAGATAAAAGCAAAAGCAATATTTATTACAAATATCTCTCTTTCTCCACTGTGTGTTTATATTGTGTGGTATACTCCATTCATAAGCATATTGTGGGAAATAGCTGATCTAGTTGACTTTGTGTTGGCATCCTTTTATGTTAAAAAGTATAGTTGAGGGCTTCCCTGGTGGCGCAGTGGTTGAGAGTCCGCCTGCCGATGCAGGGG
>NW_006782724.1:1650633-1659950 GCF_000442215.2 Lipotes vexillifer | reverse complement strand
AATATATATATATATATATATATATATATATATATATATATATATATATAGTTGATGTGAAAGATGAATTGGAATAAAGATATCACTTGTTTAGTGAATGAAATAATACTTTATAATTTTGATTAAGAGGTAAAGGAATAGAGAACAATTGAATTTGAGATATTCGAGAGAATAGAATAATTTGGAAATTAATCTTTCAGTGTTTACTTTCCATGTTCATGCAATGAACTAAGCTTCTATTCAGCCTCACTGTATATGATATGATGCATCACATAGCTTTGTATAAGTTGACACAAATACAGGATACCTAATATACAATGAATGAAAGAAATTTTGTCAGCAAGACTGCCCTCATAGCTCCATTTCAGTTTATATTTGTTTTTCAGTTTTCTTAGATTTTCAATGTATTTATACACAAACTCATTTTGTCTATAGCATTGAAATAGTAAAAACAACAACAACAACAGAAAAACCAAACAAACCAAAAAAATCAAACTTTTTAATAAGAATATCAAAATGTCATCGTAAAGCATTTTTTATATTGTACAAACACTCTGGCAATATTTTCAAGGTTGATTAAATCACCAGGACTCCTCTGAGGTATTTTTTAAAACATATTATGGCCAGAAAAGTCCTAGACTGTATTTCATATGGATCCTGAATTGTATTTATAATTGTTAAGTATTATCACAATTTAAAAGGAGGCAGCACATCTCTATCTGAATAGATATAATTATAACAATTCTCTTAAATGTCAAGAGGCAAAACAGAGAATTATGCATTATGTCAAACACATATGTATTATTTTTCTACAAGATGAAGTTAACATTTATGGAGCTACAAGATTTTATCATTCTAAACACAGAGCAGAAGGAGCATTCATAAAGAGCGCTGGAAATACTAGATAAGCTTTTAGTGACTAGCAGGACCAAAGGGAGCTGTACTTAACTTATCTTGTATGCTTCCTTATTATTTTTGCCTTGTTGTTACTAAAGGGAAAATCTATTAACTGAGAGAAAAATTCAGACCAAAGAATCAATTACTTCCCTTTGTATATTCATCATGATAAATCTATCTCTTTATGTTTAGCGTGAGGACACAGGTTGCAGTATAAATCACTTGAACCTTCAAAGATGCTTTACCTTAAATAAAGTTAGATATTGGTGACTGGCAGTCACAAATATGTAAAGTAAAGGACGTATGCTAAAATCACTTCCCTCTTACCAAATGCATTCTTCGTTCTGCCACCACTGTGCTAGCCCCGAGTTATTCTGGAGATTGGCTCACCAGCTGGGCTTTATTACACCAATTAAAAAGGTGACCTTTTACAGTAACCAGTGGCTTTTTTTTTTTTTTTCAATGCAAAAATTATAAGCTCCATGTGTAGAACATTTGACATGAACACAGAAGTCAAGTAAATACCATTTTAGGAAGTAAATCTACAAAGTTTTACAACATATTTCCATTTCATCATATATAAGTTGGCTTGATTTCATGGAAATAGACACAAAGTAATAGTTATACCACATTCCAGTGTCAGTACTGTTTATTTTTCTTATTGCTTTGATGTTTTGAAAAATATAAAATAATGCGATCAATCACTTGACAAGAACCAGTATCGTGCACACAAAGTCATTTCCTCATTCAAAAATACATGAACTCCTCTAGCATTATGTTTTTTAAACAAACTATTTAAATATTATTCATTAATGATATCATTTAGGATTTTATGATTTAGAAATGTAGATATTTGAACATCTTTTGCTATTCTCTAGAGATCTATTATTTTTCAAGTCCCTGGGCCTGAAAATAATTGTTAAAATGTAAGAAAATATATTTGTAGTATACAGCCTGTTGGATCAGAAGTAAGCTTTGGGGGCTTCCCTGGTGGCGCAGTGGTTGGGAGTCTGCCTGCTAGTGCAGGGGACACGGGTTTGAGCCCTGGTCTGGGAGGATCCCACATGCCGCGGAGCAACTGGGCCCGTGAGCTACAACTACTGAGCCTGCGCGTCTGGAGCCTGTGCTCCTCAACAGGAGAGGCCGCGATGGTGAAGAGGCCCGCGCACCGCGATGAGGAGTGGCCCCCCGCTTGCCACAACTGGAGAAAGCCCTCGCACAGAAACTCAGACCCAACACAGCAAAAATAAATAAATTAATTAATAAACTCCTACCCCCAACATCTAAAAAAAAAAGAGTTCTCAGGCAACAAATGGCGGGTGAGAGAGGAGTGCTAAATTTGCTAGCCCCCTCCTTTCCTCTCACCCCACCCCCGGGCAAAAAAAAACCCCCCCGGGCAAAAAAAAAATAAAAAAAAAAAAAAAAAAAAGAAGTAAGCTTTGGAGTTAATTCTTCCCCTTAAAAGATGTGTAACCTTGATTAAATTATTTGATCTGCTTACCTCCATTTTCATTATCTTAAAATAGAGTTAATAATACCAATATCATAGAGCTGCTATTGAAATTAGCATGAGATTATTTATGAAAAATACATAACCCTAACTGGGACATAGTGAGTTCTCAAAAAATATTTGTTGAATGGATGCATGGATAAACCTCTTTGTCAGACTGCATCATTAAATCACTTTTCATTACAAGGAAAAAGGAAAATGACATTTTTTTTCCTCTCAGGTCACTTTTATTAATTTGGTTATATCCCCTTCTTGGCTGAAAAGCTTTTAGTCAATCATCAACTTTATTAAATGTAATTTACAATTCTAAGCTCTAGTTATATACCCTCAATCTCCAAACTGCAGATAAATACAAAATTTAAGGGACAGAACAATGTGTATAAGGGTGCACCTCTGAAGATGTACAGTCTTTATATTTCTCTAACTGCTTACCGTAGAAGAATGGATAGTCAATGGATAGTCAAGAATCCCTTACTAATTATACGTGTGTGTGTGTGTATGTGTGTGTGTGTGTGTGTGTATGTGTGTGTGTCTACGTGTGGGATCAAATTTATACTGCCACCAGCTGTATCATTTATCTGTATCTGTATACTTTATGGGCAAACATCTGATTTAGAAGTAAGTTCCAGAAGAAGGAAAATGTAAGGACCTCTGTGAAGGATGAGTTTAGAGTTCAAAGCCTTGTATTTTCATTTCAATTGAATTATACCTTAGTTCCATGATTTTGGACAAGTTGAATTTTTCTGAGACTCATTTCTCTCATCAGTTGAGTATATAGAATGATAAATTAAATAATAACTTGAAAGTGCTTGGTGAACCGAAAAACATTCGTCCCTCTATAGTGTCATGGGGCTGTCATCTAGTATTGCCAGGAGGGCATGCAAACATGTTCACTGTGATTGCATGGGGAACTTATAACAAGCTGTCACGGTCAGCTTCCTCTTCCCACTTTACCCTCCTTCTACAGTCTGGTCCCA
The DNA here is from genome assembly GCF_000442215.2 of Lipotes vexillifer. Classification (NCBI taxonomy): domain Eukaryota; kingdom Metazoa; phylum Chordata; class Mammalia; order Artiodactyla; family Lipotidae; genus Lipotes; species Lipotes vexillifer. The sequence goes on along the minus strand of NW_006782724.1, from coordinate 1,656,566 downwards.
GGAACTTTGCTCATATAACTTTGACAAAATGGGTATTTCGTGAGGCTTTTGCGGGGAAGGAAGTCAACCTGTCCACTCCAGTTTATTCTGACACTGTTTCTTATAATAAATCGTTAATGTCCGTTCGCCTTCAGATGATCCCACCATTATTCCACATTTTACTGTTTGTATATTACTATTTTTTTCCAGTCATGTTAACCTAGATCCTAATCTGAAGCCTACAGCCTCCTCAAAGAAAAGTTAATATGAGCTCATCCATTATATCTCCAAAAGGAATCCTCTGGAATTGCCTCTTTTAGTATTAATAAATCCTGGTTCTCTGCTGCTTCTATATTCTCAGTCACCTTTTATGGTTACCAAACAATATCTGTCTGCCTGACTAGACCACAAGCTCTTTGAAGGCAAGGACTATACCTTTTTTTAAAATTGTTTTTTGCCTTTGTCTATAGCAATCAACACAATGCTAAAACAAATGCTTATTGAATTAAAAGGAAAATACTAAAAAAAGAAAAAAGTATTTATAAAATGTTATGTAATTTTTCACAGTAAATACATGCTTACTAAAGAAAAGTTGGAAGATAAATAAAAGAAAGAAGTAAAGAAGAAGAATGTAATAATATCACCGTCAAAAACACAATCACTAACAATAATGAAATATCATTTTAAAACCACTATATTGATAAAAGTTAAAAAGACTATTAACTATTAGTAAAGATAAATGATACAACTGGTGGGAGTATAAATTTGATCTATTATCTGTTGAGAATATCTAGAAAATATGTGTACTTTATGACCCAACAATTCTTTACTTAGGTATATAACCTAGAAATCTCTAGCACGATGTATTCAAGAAGGCACATGAAAGTATGTTCATTGCAGTATTGTTTACAAGAGAAGAAGACGGAAAACAATCCATATGTTCTATCAGAAAGAGAATGGATAATGGAGGGAATTCTATATAGCAGAGGAATGAATGGACTAAATGCACAAAGAAGGATACATCTTAACATTATGTGAGTGCAAAGAGCAAGTCACAGAACATTTGCAATGTTCATATCATATATATGCATTCAAATCTACACTCATACTACATCATCCTATATACAGTTTATGGATTTATACAAATATAGTAAAATGGCAAAAACATAGGAAAAATGTACAGTGTGTGATATACTCCTAGAGAATGTGGAAATGAGGAAATATAGGGAGGAAGAAAGTAGCACTCTTCCACTCCCACGCAGGGGAAGAGTGCTACTTATCTGTAACGTTACAATAAAAACAAAAGTAGCATATTGGTGTATTCCTTCTAGTTTAAGCTTTAAAACATAGTTGTTATTTATTCAAGTCTTAACACATACATCTTTTTTTGGATCTGTGTTGCATGCATTTTGAAAAGCTTTCCAATGGCAATTATTTTGTGTGGCATTTAGAATGTATTGGAAATGTTTACTAGACACCTACCTGATACTGGACAATTTTTAAAATTCTGCACAAAAATGAGAACCAGTGTCTCGTTTTGAGTAATCAAAAAATAATAGGAATCAAGGCAATGCCTATTGACTACCAGCTAGAAAATTTCTCAGAGCGATTATTACCAAATAGTTGAATTCTCTGCCTATTTTCCATGCAATTTTTCATAGCAACATCTTTAAAAAAACATACATTATCCAAGAAAGAAACAGGTTAACGATATAGATGCAAACCATATAAATAAGAAAGTGTGCACATAATCATTTAATATTATCCTCTCAAGACACTGCTATCTAGATTGGACCCAGGATAGCCAGCAGTACAATTCATATTCTCTAACAAAATCTCTCCCTTTTTACTTGGCTCTGCTGTTCCAAAGCCTTTCAATAAATGCATATATATGAAATGATCCATTCACTTTCTACTTAACTGCAAAACAGTGAACCAATTTCTTCAGGGTCTTGGGTATTTACTGATGTTTCTGAAGTTAACTGAGCACTAGGTACATCTCCTACAGTGCATTTTCCTTGTGGAAAATTATAGTCCGTGTTTATAATAAGCTCTGGAAGAAAGCTATAGATTATGATTGTAGGTATTCACATAGAGTTTACAACCAGTAGCTGAGGCAGAAAGGAGGATAAATGCCAATTCTACCATTCTTTATGATAATTACAGAATGTTGGATGAGGCAAGTTCATATCTTCTAGTTTTGGAATATGCATATTTTTTATTCATACAAAAAGACAATTCCTTAAAATTTTAAATTGAGTATACTTTCTCGTCATAACTTGTCAACTCAAATGCAAAGATGAGACTGCGGATTTTGTATGACATGGTCAGTATGGCTTTTCAGTTTTACATGTAGATAAGAATACCTCAGAAGTGAATGTATTTGGATTCCGGAGGGAGCTGGCTTCCCTCTTTCACTGGCCTCTGACAGAAAGAGGCAGGATACAGGTCCGGTGGGGAGGCTGATCGAGTACAAGAAAAAAATAAAACCATGAGACATATGTTTTCCATATCTGAACTTACATTATTCAAGGATTTTCAAGGATTTTTTGGACACGGACAATGAAAAACAACATGTAAAAAGATGAACACTAAAAAAAATTACGAAAGAGTAAACACGAAGTCATTCAAACTCTGGGTTCCTGCCAAATCTGACAGGAGAGCCATTGGCAGAGACTTGGAGGGAACTCAGACAGTAAGAGGAGTAGTTGTGGCGAGGGCCGCCTGCTTCTTTTGAGAGATGAACCATTGTGAGGCCTTTGGCACTCTGCAGCGGAACCTTGTATTCACAGGCAGGAGGCAGAGCGAGTTGGGGTGTTAGTTTTGGGAATTCACGCCTAAGTCAGAGAGAATCATCCCTGCTTTACACTGAGGGAGGAGAGAGCAGGCAGCCAAACAACTGAGGTGCCATGTCTGCTCTCATGAGAGTTTGTTAGAGGCTGAACTTACCTTCAGGCAAACTTTCCTTTTCATAAATATAAATGTATATATATAAACATATACATATATAAATATATTTATGTATATATAACTATATGTAAATATAAATATATATGTATATATACATTTGTTCTGTTGTACACAGAGGATTTTTCAAGGTGTAGGGGCCAACCCTCTCAAAATAAGCCCAGAGATAATAAAGCAGGCAGAGGAGATTCTGGATACAAATCATTATTATTATCTCTAGGAAAATACCTGTTTGCACATGTATCAGTCACAACGTTGGGCAAAGACTCATTAGATGTTAACGTCCCCTAGCAGCTTCAGAGAAGATATTTCATGGTATAAAACAGGAATTGTCAGAGAGTTCTCATTTCTACAACGGCATATCCTTTTCAGCTCGGATTAGAACCCAGAAGTGACCTCCAAGCCCAAAGTTGCTTAAAATATCTCTCTGATCATCACAGCAGCACCACGTGCTGGTCTCTCCTCTGAAAGAGTGCAGATAAAAAGGGCTCAGATTAGAGGAAGTGTCCTGGAGAACCACACAGAGCTTTGGGATATAAGAAAATCAGGTAGGGCTTCCCTGGTGGCGCAGTGGTTGAGAGTCCGCCTGCCAATGCAGGGGACGCGGGTTCGTGCCCCGGTCCGGGAAGATCCCATATGCCGCGGAGCGGCTGGGCCCGTGAGCCATGGCCACTGAGCCTGCGCGTCCGGAGCCTGTGCCCCGCAACAGGAGGGGCCACAACAGTGAGAGGCCCGCATACCACACACCCACACACACACAAAATCAGGTAAATAGTGCTCCGTGGAGCTCATGGGTGGGAAGCAAAACTTTCAGAGCAACCGTCTATGGGTGAAGGCTTGTCCTTAATAATTATCCTTTGGATGTTACAGATTGCTTGAAGTTAACAGTAAGAATCTTAAGTAAGAATTCTCCAGGGAAAGAGAGGAACATGGATGGCAAAAGAGGATCCAGAATAGATAAGAAGCATTTTCTCAGCTATACTGGTTAAATGTTATCATGAACTCCTTGATGAGAAGAAATTGTAGATTAATATAAAAAGCCACAGCATATTTACTGACAGCATATTATTTACCGTAATTTTTTCTGCTAAAATGTACATATAGTCACCCTCATAAAAAAGGGTTTAAATTTATACAACTAATCTTGAATTTCTAGGACCACTACAAGGATGGTGATAGCCCCAGTTGGCTCTTTCAGGCAAGATTTTTGTGTTGTTCTGCCTACATGGACTATTACCTGGTATACATTTCATTAGCAAGAGTTTAGAACCACCAGTTGAATGATTCTGCAGGTAATTAATAAACATACATGGGAAATGTTAAGTAGTGATTATCTGTGAACAGATTATCTATAGTAAACAGTGATCTATTGTCAACCGTAAATACACATTCAAAGCTCTGGAGAACTCCGATGTGCCTTTGAGACTTACAGCACGGCTCAGTTTGGTCTAGACCCATTTCAAGAGCCACTGGTGGCTGGTGTCAAGGTCTACATAGCTAACTCAAAGTTTTCTTTCTTGTCATCTTTCATTTTTGAGCATCCACATTGCATAACCATTTGCTTATCTGAAATGTTAGCTTCCTTATCTTCCCCTTCTTCTTGAGGTCTCATGATGCTAAAGGTACAGTCAGTCTTTTTATCCGGAAACAATGTGGGAAATGGAAAAAGTACAGCTTTTGATATCCAACAGGCTTCAAAATGCAGTATTGAAAGTTTCAGACAGATTATTAAAATATTAAAGATTTTGAGATCCTATAAAATTCACTAATACAATACTATTACCATTTCCCAAGTGCCTGTCATGTTCCAGATGGTTGGAGAATGCCTTACATACGTTGCGTCCACTACTAACGTCAGCCCTGCAGGGCATATGTTAGCATCCACATTCGTAAGATGAAAAAGCACGGCTCAGTTAAACTAAGAGTTTGCTCAAGGTATTTCAGCCAGTAAGGAGCCTAAGTGTTTCACCAAACTAAATTTTCCTAGCTCCCTATGGAAAGGTCTATATCAGCACTGCCGAAAAGAAATATAGTTCAAGATACATATGAACTTTAAAAATTTCCCAGTAACCATAGTTTAAAAAGTAAAGGGAAATCAGTGAAATTAATTATCGTAATATTTTTTACTTAATCCAGTATATCCTAAAATTACCATTTCAACATGTAATCAATACAAAATATTATTTATGAGCTATTTTACATTTCTTTTTTCTTACTAAGCCTTTGAACTTCAGTGTGCATTTAATATAGCACAACTCAGTTTGGTCTAGCCACATTTCTAGTGGTCAGGAGCCACCACTGGTTGGTGGCTACTGTACTGATACTACAGATCTGTTTACATAGTTAAAAAATAAAGTTATGGAGCAACATAAGATTCAAAGGCTCTTTGATCCCTGGCTCTACCACTTGCCATCTGAAGCTTACTGGACAGTAGCTTAACTTGAATCTTTTCCCTGAAATGTAAAAATTGGGTGATACTCCTTAACTCATAAAGCTGGGAGGGATAATTTAGGATTTGATAGATAAGATTTGACAGATGACCTGGCACATAGTAGGCATCAAAAGAAAATAGGACGGTTCTCCCGCTGTTTACCTCTTTTGCTCATAGATTATATTCCTGTAAGGATGTCCTTTGGAGCCCAAAAGCTTAACCACCAAGACTTCTCAAAAAAAAAGCTGGAGATGAGACCACATTTAGCCTCATAAATTGTATATTCAGTCTGAGTTTATCCCATGGTTTAGATTATCATGATTGGCCAAAGGAGAGTTGGACTATGGAATTGATAAACTTTCCCAACTCTATTTAAGATTTAAGTTGGAAGTTGTAGAGAGGCTGACCTGACCACAAATCAAGGTTATAGTCTACAACCAAACTTTATTTCAGATTAGTTGCATTTATTTCACCTGAGCTACTAGAGATAATTAAAAATCCCTTTAAAATGAACAAACGAGGGGCTTCCCTGGTGGCGCAGTGGTTGAGAGTCCTC
>NW_006782724.1:1619367-1648354 GCF_000442215.2 Lipotes vexillifer | reverse complement strand
ATATATATATATATATATATATATATATATATATATATAGTTTTTAAAAATGTAAAAACCATTCTTAGCTCACAAGCAGTACAAAAACAGACCATAGGCCAGCTTTGTCCCATGGGCTATAGTTTGCCCATCACATGGAACTGCTGTAATAACCACAGGAGTACGTGTAAGAGTACTGAAACCTGAAAAAGCACTGTATTCACGTGAACACATAATCATAATTTAGAATGACAGGTGTCTCCAAACCATCAATACTTCTCATCCAGCAACATACTTTACCAGTGAGGAAACTGAGGCTCAGAAGGGCGCAGAGCTGGTGGTCAAAGGGGCAGGAGGGCAGTCTCTAATCTTTCCCTGCTCAGGGCTTTGGACAGCATCGAGATCCTCCATTTGGTGTAACAGCTCCTGTTGGGCCTGACGCGACTTCACAGTCAAGGTGAAGTCCCGTTGTTGTGAGACCTGACATGGCTTCTTTGCTAGCCTCTTGTAATAGAGAAGAGAGCAGCTCATCAGAGATATAATAACGTTCCTTTTTACCTAACCAATTTTTCAAAAAAGCTCATAAAATAAGCAATTTTATCAACAGCCTGTTCCAAAATGGACCACTTTAAAAGGCAATAGGAACCAGTCTGGCAGCTGATTTATCCTGGAAAGTTTCACTGGGAGCAAATAGCCTCATCAGCACCTTATTTCTAAATTAAAGCCAGAGACATTGTGAGGGGAAACTGCTGGCTTTCCATATGTGCTTGGTCTCCTTATATAAAATTCTCCCAGGAACTCTTTACTAAACTCCTAACCTCAAATCAGACTTTCTAGAAACTTTTAGTTTGAGCGAAATTCAGTATTATAGAACTTTTATTTATTCTCAATAGATATGGGACAGTTTAGTAGGTATTATTGACCTGAAGTATAATAATGTCCCTCAAGGCTAACCTTTAAATCTTTATGTGCTCAGTAATTTTAGGTATTCAGAGCATCCTTTTCTGTCTTTAGGAATATTATAATATCCCATAAAGCTATACTAAAAAGAATAGTGGAAAAGTGCAAAGGGAAATCACCCCTTCTTCAATGGGGGCTCTGTAGGGTATTCACATATTCAGTTTACTCAAACAAGGTCCTTTTGCAATCTGCAGAGAGTCTCCTAAAAAGAAATACTGCAGAATGATATGAACCCAAAATATCAAATCCCTTTATTCATCCAAGGAATCAAATTACCCCTTTATTAATAAAATATAAATTAACACCTTAGCTTGACTAACATAAAAGACTCCTGTACTATTACTCTTGTTTATAGAAGATGCGGGATAATTCCATAATGACAGCTTAATGGTATGTTGTTTTCACCAGTTTTTTTCATAAGGGCAATAATTATATTCTTTGAGTTACTTACATAATAAATTATAGTTATTGGGTGATGCTAAGTTGCTAATTCTAAGTCCTTTTAGTGACTGAGATGCCTAAAAAATTTCCCTAATGAATTAAGTTTTAAGCCATTATTGCTTCAATACTTTCTAACTTGAATATGAAATCTCAGCTGGAAAAAAATAGTTGCTTATTCTCCACAGAAACTCCTACATAAGCAACAGAATGTTTCTGGAAGCAAAATATATCACAAAACTGTATTGCTAATACTGAAGGTAAATAATAATAAGTATCATATTTCTTTAAGTCTTCAGATGATCAGGCACTTTCCTTAGGTCAGTTAGCAGGATTCTCATGATTGTGGTAGGTAATGAATAACTAGGATTAGACCTCTTCTTATTACCTTCCCAGTAGTAATTATAGTTCTTGGGAGTGGTGGCTTCATAGATAATTTCAGGATTGAGCTGAAGTCCCGGCTCACTTAATGCAACATTTAATGACAGAATGAGGGCATAACATAGATAGATACATGCATAGATGCAACAGACGTTTCAAAAACAGATTAAGACATAGAAAACTAGGAAGGAAGACATCTTCCATAGTCTGATAGAGAGTATATATTTTTAGAAATATTAGGCACACATAAAGTTCATGGAGAAACATTAGAAGGCTTCTCATTAAATTCAGGGAAAAGACAAGGATGCTCTCTGGTACTAATCCCATTCAGTGTTGTTCCAGACATCTTAGGCAGCAAAATAAGATAAGAAAAAGGAGTAGAGTTCTATGAATTAAAAGAAAAAGGGCAAAATTGTCTTTACACGTAGATGATTGTCTACGGATGATCCAAGGAAATTAGTATGATAATTAGTACATATGACAGTGCAACAGAAGTGACCATAGCAACAAATACTCTAAGATAGACAGGAATAATCTGTAATAAATGTGCAAACCTCTAATGTAAAAAAGTTACAAAGCTCTTTTATAAAACATTCAGGAAGCTCTAAATTGAAATGAGGTAGATAATGTTCATGGATAAGAAGACTCAATATTGTAAATATATCAAGCTTCCAAAGTAAATTTATAAATTAAAAAAGTTCCCAACCAACATTGCAACTAGTTATTTTGTAAATTCTACAATCTGATTCTAAATTTCCTATGTAAAACTAAAGGGACAGCTACTAAAAAATTGAAGAATAAGGCTAGGAGACACAATCTACCAAATGTTAGGACACATTAAAAAGTAAATCTAATTAAGACAAGATGGCATTGATGCAGAGACACTTATAGATTAACCAAACAGATTAGAGAGATCAGAAAATAACAACGTACCAAAGTTATGAAAACTTGAAATGTAAGAGGGACACTTAAATATTGGTGGGAATAAATGGAATACTTAATAAATCATGCTGGGTCAGCATTCTTTGCAAAAACAAATTCTAAGGGCATTAAAAATCCACATGTGAGGGCTTCCCTGGTGGCGCAGTGGTTGAGAGTCCGCCTGCTCCTGCAGGGGACACGGGTTCGTGCCCCGGTCCGGGAAGATCCCACATGGCGCGGAGCGGCTAGGCTAGCCATGGCCGCTGAGCTTGCGCGTCCGGAGCCTGTGCTTCGCAACGGGAGAGGCCACAACAGTGAGAGGCCCGCGTACTGCAAAAAAAAAAAAAAAGGGGACACGGGTTCGTGCCCCGGTCCGGGAAGATCCCACATGGCGCGGAGCGGCTAGGCTAGCCATGGCCGCTGAGCTTGCGCGTCCGGAGCCTGTGCTTCGCAACGGGAGAGGCCACAACAGTGAGAGGCCCGCGGACAAAAAAAAAAAAAAAAAAAAAAAAAAATCCACATGTGAAAATTGAAATATTAAAATCTTTAAAAGAAAATTTAGGCTCATTTATTAATAAACTCCAGGTATGGATGGATATATTAAACAAACTTCAAAGAGCAGAAAGAAAAAGGTTGATAAATTGACTAAATTAATATTAAATTTTGTACTCAACAAAAGACATCATAAACAGAACTAGTAGATAAGTAGGAAATAGAGAGAAGGTATTTTCCACATGTGTTATCCACAAAGCAATCATATTCAAAATATGTAAAGAGCTCTTAAAATCAGTAATAAAAGCAAAGCCAAAAGCACATCTAAAGAAAATGGCGAAGAAGTCACAGAGGAATTTCAGACAAAGAAAACTGAATAGGCAATAATATATTTTAATGTGTAATCTATGCTCATCATTGCTAATAACAAGGACAATACAAGTTACCACAGTAATTAGGTACCATTTTCAATCATCAGGCAAATATTCCCAAGTTTAGCAAATTTTTCTGAGAAATGCTCATATGCTACCTTTGTAGCATAAATTCTTACATCTACTCAGGAGAGCAAATCGGCAGGGTCTATTAGCTTTCAAGGTATATGTATTCTTCATTTCAGAGACTCCGATTCGATGGGTATAATTTCTCAAGCACATGTGTGCAAGGAGAAATGTAATAAATAAAAGAATCTTCTTTGTAGCATTATTTATAACAAAACTTTGGAAATGACTTAATTGTTTATCAACAGGAGAATATGTAAACGGTCATATATTCACATAGTAGCAAACTATGCCAGCAATCAAGATCATTGAACAGGAGGAGTACGTATTGACACTCATTGATCTCAAAAACATAATGCTGAATGAAAAAAAAGAGAGGTACAGAATCATATGTCTACGATATTAACAAAAAAATTATATTTTCATGGGTGGTTATATGTTTTATGTACTGTTTAGGACCTAAAAGCATCATTCCATAAGCTCTCAGCAAACAGTTTTTGCATGATTTTTTTTAACAGTAAGAATGGAACAAAAGCAAAGGTATTGTTTCCATAAAGTTTTAGGAGAATGGTTTTCATGGGAGGGAGGAGGTAGCATGAGATCAGAGAGGGTAATCCAGGGGCTTGAATTATGCCAGTAATATTTCATAACTTAAACATCTGAAGCACATTTGACAAAAGTGTTAAGATTTGATGAACCCAAGGGTCTGGTTTTTGTTGTTGTTTTTTTAAATTATGTACTGTTTAGGACCTAAAAGCATCATTCCATAAGCTCTCAGCAAACAGTTTTTGCATGATTTTTTTTAACAGTAAGAATGGAACAAAAGCAAAGGTATTGTTTCCATAAAGTTTTAGGAGAATGGTTTTCATGGGAGGGAGGAGGTAGCATGAGATCAGAGAGGGTAATCCAGGGGCTTGAATTATGCCAGTAATATTTCATAACTTAAACATCTGAAGCACATTTGACAAAAGTGTTAAGATTTGATGAACCCAAGGGTCTGGTTTTTGTTGTTGTTGTTTTTTTAAACATCTTTATTGGAGTATAATTGCTTTACAATGGTGTGTTAGTTTCTGCTTTATAACAAAGTGAATCAGTTATACATATACCTATGTCCCCATATCTCTTCCCTCTTGCGTCTCCCTTCCTCCCACCCTCCCTATCCCACCCCTCTAGGTGGTCACAAAGCACTGAGCTGATCTCCCTGTGCTATGCGGCTGCTTCCCACGAGCTATCTATTTTACGTTTGGTAGTGTATATATGTCCATGCTACTCTCTCACTTTGTCCCAGCTTACCCTTCCCCCTCCCCATATCCTCAAGTCCAGTAGGTCTGCATCTTTATTCCCATCTTGCCCCTAGGTTCTTCATGACCTTTTTTTTTAGATTCCATATATATGTGTTAGCATATGGTATTTGTTTTTCTCTTTCTGACTTACTTCACTCTGTATGACAGATTCTAGGTCCATCCACCTCACTACAAATAACTCAGTTTCATTCCTTTTCATGGTTGAGTAATATTCCATTGGATATGTGTGCCACATCTTCTTTATCCATTCATCTGTTGATGGACACTTAGGTTGCTTCCATGTCCTGGCTATTGTAAATAGAGCTGAATTGAACATTTTGGTACATGACTCTTTTTGAATTATGGTTTCTTCAGGGTATATGCGCAGTAGTGGGATTGCTGGGTCATATGGTAGTTCTATTTTGAGTTTTTTAATGAATCTCCCATACTGTTCTCCATAGTGGCTGTATCAATTTACATTCCCACCAACAGTGCAAGGGGGTTCCCTTTTCTCCACACCCTCTCCAGCATTTATTGTTTGTAGATTTTCTGATGATGGCCGTTCTGACCGGTGTGAGATGATATCTCATTGTAATTTTGATTTGCATTTCTCTAATGATTAATGATGTTGACCATTCTTTCATGTGTTTGTTGGCAATCTGTATATCTTCTTTGGAGATATGTCTATTTAGGTCTTCTGCCCATTTTTGGATTGGGTTGTTTGTTTTTTTGTTATTGAGCTGCATAAGCTGCTTGTAAATTTTGGAGATTAATCCTTTGTCAGTTGCCTCATTTGCAAATATTTTCTCCCATTCTGAGGGTTGTCTTTTGGTCTTGTTTATGGTTTCCTTTGCTGTGCAAAAGCTTTTAAGTTTCATTAGGTCCCATTTGTTTATTTTTGTTTTTATTTCCATTTCTCTAGGAGGTGGGTCAAAAAGGATCCTGTTGTGATTTATGTCATAGAGTGTTCTGCCTACGTTTTCCTCTAAGAGTTTGATAGTGTCTGGCCTTACATTTAGGTCTTTAATCCATTTTGAGTTTATTTTTGTGTATGGTGTTAGGGAGTGTTCTAATAAGAAAATTGAAATCATATCAAGTATCTTTTCCAACCACCACGCGATGAGACAGGAATTACAGGAAAAATTACAATTACAGGAAAAATATCTGTAAAAAATACAAACACCTGGAGATAACCAAGAGATCAGTGAATAAATCAAAGAGGAAACCAAAAAGTACCTAGAAACAAATGATAATGAAAACACGACAATCCAAAACGTATGGGATGCAGCAAAAGCAGTTCTAAGAGGGAAGTTTATAGCAATACAATCCTACCTTAAGAAACAAGAAACATCTCAAATTAACAACCTAACCTTACATCTAAAGCAATTAGAGAAAGAAGAGCAGAGAAAACCCAAAATTAGCAGAAGGAAAGAAATCATAAAGATCAGATCAGAAATAAATGAAAAAGAAATGAAGGAAATGATAGCAAAGTTCAATAAAACTAAAAGCCGGTTCTTTGAGAAGATAAACAAAATTGATAAACCGTTAGCCAGACTCATCAAGAAAAAAAGGGAGAAGACTCAGATCAATAGAATCAGAAATGAAAAAGGAGAAGTAACAACTGGCACTGCAGAAATACAAAGGATCACGAGAGATTACTACAAGCAACTCTATGCCAATAAAATGGAAAACCTGGAAGAAATGGACAAATTCTTAGAAATGCACAACCTTCTGAGACTGAACCAGGAAGAAATAGAAAATATGAAAGACCAATCACAAGCACTGAAATTGAGACTGTGATTAAAAATCTTCCAACAAACAAAAGCCCAGGGCCAGATGGCTTCACAGGCGAATTCTGTCAAACATTTAGAGAAGAGCTAACACCTATCCTTCCCAAACTCTTCCAAAATACAGCAGAGGGAGGAACACTCCCAAACTCATTCTACGAGGCCACCATCACCATGATACCGAGGGTCTGTTTAACGATTTTTTATTCTATATAAATTTTATGAATATTTGAAATCTTTAAGAATTAAATATGTAAATGTTCAGGCTCAGAGCTAAAAATATTGTATTCAGATTACGTAAATATTTTAGCCATGCCCTCCACATTTTTTTTCCTCTTCCTTCTTGCTGGGAATTCAGTGGTCTCACTCATTTTATTTAATAGTCCTGTTATATTCAGGATCATGATGGATTTGAATCTTAGGGGATATTTAAGGATATTATGAAATATCTAATCCCAACTTTACCAAAGATTTGAAGATGGGGGGATACTTTTAAATAGCATTTTGACAGATTTTTCCATATCCAAAGATTTAGATTTAAGTAAAAATATTAAAGTTTTCTTTATTGCCTTGATTCTATGGGATTTTGAATTAGCTCCTGGAGGAAGAGAGACTAAGGTGATAATCCACAGCACCGAAGCAATAATTGATTGAAAAACTAAAATGAAAATGCAGCTATCAGTGGTGTTAGAGCCATAGAGATTCTGTTTGGGGAATGTCAATTGTACATTAAATTGTATTTTGCAGAGGGTCCTTTCAGGGCTTGAAAGTTTGCATTTCACCATTAGTGCTAGATGTGAAATGTATGTATGGAAAAAAGGTAATGTCTTGGGAAAATAAGGTTAACATATACAATGGAATTTTGGTCCATTAGTACTTTAAATAGAAGCCTACACTGTTAGTCAAAAGAACACATATATATTACAGCATTTCATTAAGAAAAAGAATGCAATATGGTTTATGAAATATAAGGAACAAAACACATATAGAGAATGAGAGATAGATCTGTACCATAAATATTTATGTTATGAACTTTAACTATATTCAACATTCGCCAAAAGAGCAAATAGCTAGAACATTGTAAAATTAAAGAAAGACATTGGTTATTATCTTAGGAGTATGACTTACAGAATTCTCTTGTTTGTGTCTAAAGGCCTGGCAATCCCCTTTAGGTAAGTAACTTTATCTCAAAGTATTAGGGCTTTGACCATTTAAATAATCTAACCTAACCCTTCACTTGTATGTCACTTGCAAACAGATCAGGTGTTTTCCTTACCATGTAGCCCATCAACAGCTATACTAAGACACTGGGAAAACTGTAATACAAACTTGGTTGTGGCTTTTCAGAATGTGTACAACCATTTACTCTGAATAAACAGAAATTTGGATTCTCAGTCTTTGGAGATTTTTTCCATGAGTTTCTTTCTGTAGTTTGCTTAATCATATTAGTTAAGGCCATTTTGCACAACTGTAAGGAATAACTTCTTAGAAAACTATGCATGCCAGTCCAAGTCAAATATCCTTCCTACCATGATAAATTCCTCAACCCTTCTAGAAGAGGGAACCTTTTCCCATCCTATAAACTACATTAGGTTTTTTCCCCACTATATTGTTTTGTTTGTTCATTCCTGTTCATTATTTCTTTAATTTATTTTAAACAAATATAAAACATTGAGTTTCCCCATCAATACCAAACAGTGTGCCAGTTATTTGAGATTAGGTAAATAATTAATTCATTTATTCAACACATGCATTTGGGGGGTTCACTCTTGTGCAGGACACAAGAGAGAAAATGGTCCATGGAAGGGACATGTTCTGAGCTGACATGAGACTTGTCCAAAGGGAGGGTCACCACTGATTAAATGCTGCTTTCCCTTTAGGCATGTATCGTTGAATGGATTCTCACTTTCAGGTAACAAGATCATCTATAAAATAATTAGAATTTTTCTGAAGTTGTGGAGAGATGATGCACTGAGACCGTCGTAGAGTTGTAGATATCTTAGGAGCATATTATTTCTTCTAGTTTATCAACATTTCTTAGACATCAAATTATTCACATACATTTGTACCATATGGGAGTCCCCCCAAAATCATGGAGCGCCAGCTCTAGGGGAAATAAGGGAGTCCTGGGGCGATCACGTTGACATGAGGACTAATATGTGTCTCTGAGTCATGTTAATTTGCTCCTCTTTGTCCCCAAAGCACTTTCTGTTATATGCATTTGATTTCTGCAAAACTTGTGCATTTTGGTGAAATCAACAGAAAATGTATGAAAGAATTCTGGGTTGTCAGCTGGGAAAGCTAGGAAGTAATTCTTTTTAATCAGGGTGTACCTAGAGGGTTGTTTTGTAGTAAGCAAGAAAATTTGACTCTGGCTCTGTAGCCAGAAAAGTTTATTGCAGAAGGAGAGTAGATAACAGAGTAAAAAGAATCGTTGAAGAACATGTTCGACAGGTCAGAAATGTTACCAAAAGTTAGCGGCTTAAAACAATAATCATTTTGTTTGTGCTTGATTCTATGGGTCAGTAATTTGGACTACACTCCAATTACTGAAATTCCTAGCTAGTTATATGCCAAAATTCATGGTAATAGTCTAACAGCCACAGATATTTGATAATCTTGCAGATGACAATTTGATTAGGTTCTTTTTTTACTTAGTTGAGAGTGAGAATTGGAAACAACCCAACCTGGAAGTGGATTTATTAGCTGTTCATTAGGATCATTCACGGTTTTAAAACTTGTCTTGTCTGAGGTCACTTATGTGGCTGTAGTTAATTCCTGGGTGTGTTGAGTAAAAGGTGGCCTCAGTCATGTCTGGTGCTGGCGGTGGCTGTCAGCTGGGCCTCCCTCTCCATGTAGTTTCTCCTCCTGAAGGAGAACATCCTGCATTTCTTCACATGACAACAGCATTCCAAAATGGTGAGAGTGGAAGATGCCAAGTTCTGTGATGACTAGGTTTGTAAGTTGTACGTCATCATTTCAGCCACACTCTGTGGGTCAAAACAAGTCACAAGGACAGCCCAGATTCAGAGGGTGAAGAAATAGCCAATTTTTATTGTGAAGGGTTGCAAATAATTAATGGTTATTCTTAGTCTATCATACCTGCGTATCAAGGACAATAGAGAGTTTCTTTAGGAAAACTGTCGAGAGGAGTTACCTACAATTATTGCCAGTTATGGGAAGAGGTTGCTTGTCTTGGCTTGGGATGCCTACATGTGCTTGACTGAGAAGGGCAGTTTTCCTTGATTGGCCACAAAATTACGGTCAGTGTGCAAGGACTAATTCCTCAGAGCAAAATAAGGGTGTCATTACCAAATAAAGGAGCAATGAATCCTGGGTAGGCAAAAACAATGGAGGCTATTTTCCTCAGGGTCCTTGGGGAAATCCTTTACCTTTCTTGGGTCTGAGCTGGGAACTTTCATTTGTAAACTGAGAATAATAAGTAGAATGCTCACAAAGCTTTCTTAAGCTGCTATGATTTTATTACTCTGATTGTCTTTTGTATCCATCCTGCTTCTCCATTTTGCATCACCAATTGCTTCAGGCAAGCAGAGACCATATATTCCCCTTGAATTTCATGGTAAAGTAGAAAATCCATGTTAAAAAATCAACATCTGCTATCAGACTATAAGTTCTATGAATGCAGGAGGTGTATCTTGTTCATCTCAGAATTCTCATCTCTTGAATGTATAAGGGACTCACTAATTATTATTTTCATGTTGAAAGAATCAAGTAGCTATGGAATCTGTAGAAGTATATTACCATTTATGGGCCTGAGTTTTTGTTTTAAATCCCAGGGCATGGGATTTAACTCAGCAGTATAGCAATAGTATCCTTTCCTAAATTAATATTATCCTATTCTTTCACCTTTGTTACAATTACCTTTCCCAAACTTACCAAATAAAAGCATATCTTTCACTTATTCTGCACTTTCTATGGTGCATTTATTGCTTGTAGTACCAAATCCTCTGCAATAACAAACAAAGGAAAAAATTGTCATATTAGTGAAGCAGTGAAGAAAGTGAATGACTCTGATGAACAGCTAACCCATACATTTCCAAGTTAGATTGTTTCTAATTCTTCACTTTTAACTAATAGAAAAAGAACCTAAACAATTTGTCATCTGATAGATTATTAGATAATTATGGCTGATAGAACATTGGTATGACTTTTGACATATAACTAGCAAGGAATTAAAATAATTTACTAAAATTGCCGTAATAAAAATCTTTCAATTCCTAAACACTTATCTGTGTTGATTAAGTTTCTTATTTCTTATTAAAATGAAGGAATTACATGATACTGTATCTGGAACGAGGATGGAGGCAACCCTCATCTACCCCAGCTCTTAGCAATCTTCAGAAATTACAGAAAATGATCTATTTCCAGTGGCTAATGCAGAGAATTCCTGGGGTTAGTAGCCTCATGGCTATCTAGGTCAAGAGATGGGAAGCCCAACTCAGACTGTGGTTAATGGGCTATTATGGCTGGCATAGGAAAAGGGAGAGGGTTTCCCCTCTGAGGGGGATTCTTAATAAAGCATTGTGCCCAATGGAGTTGAATAGCATTCAGAGAAAAGCAAGGCCATCACCTATACAGAGACCAGGACCTGCTGCATAATGCAGGGGGCCCAATGCAAAGTGAAACTACGGGGGCCCCTGTTCAAAATTTGAGAATTTCAAGATGGTAACAGCAAACCTTTGAATCAAGTGCAAAGCCCTTCTGACTATGAGGCCTTGTGCAACTGCACAGATCACATTTCCATGAAGCTATCCTGCCACAGACGTGCACATCAGCAGAAACCACCTGTATGAGATTGAATTTGCCAGAAGCAGAGTTAGGCCACGGACATATCTCCTTCAGTAAGCACTCATGGTCAAGTAAGGACATGTCTGCGGCCCCTCTTTATACATTCCCCTAGTCTCCAATATTGGAATGATTACTGCCCAGGAGAGGAAAGGAGGAGGAATTTTCTCAGAGCCAAACCACTCCCATCCCTTTCTCTTCGCCAAGAAGTTGGGGGTCAGTGCATTAGCCTGATATATTAAGGAGGAAATGAGCTTGACCATTGCTTGAGATAGAGGCTTTTATTAAATAAATAGATGGAACTGAGTCTTAAATATCAAAATGCACCTATGCTAGCAATTATAGTCACTGAAAAGGTATGGCAGCTGGCAAAAACTGAATTAACTGACCCATAATTAATGGGAAAGGGGAATTTAATAGAAGAAAGTTGAGGTGAACTACAGGAAGAAATAATGCAGTTTCATATATATGAACCCAAAGATTGAACCTCCTCAATAAATATAATTACCTAAGTACACTTATTGCTATGCTGAAGGTAGAGTAAGAAAACTCAAAGCACAAAAGAAAAGCAGAGGGAAGAGAGGTGACCTGGTTTGGGGGTTAGCAATAGGACCGTAGAGAAGACTGTTGACACTGGGAGGATTTCATCAGGCAGGGTCAGTGTGATCAGCTATATAAATCAGATTTCACTTAAATTCAAGCATAAAATGGTAATTAGTCAAGAGGATTTTATTTTTTTTTTTGAAACCAACATCTAAAGTCAAAAGTGTGGATGGATAAAAAGAAAATTATCCTTAGAATGTAATCTAGAGCTTGAATATTTTGTCATTCTTCAGAAAAAGCAGACTGAAGGTAAGCACAGCATGTTTCTTTGGAGCTTCATGCTAGCCTGTGATGTCACAACCAGCTAGGAGACTGAAGATCGGAGACCAGCTCAAAAAGGCTCTCAGACTGACCTTCCTGAATACAGGAACACAACCCAATACGCAATTAGGGAATGGAAGACAGGCGCAGAAAAGGCAAAGTTTGGAAATGAAAATACTGGTGCCTTTAGGGAAGAGCAATTGATTATAACTGTGGAAGTGACACAATGGAATTATGCTGGTAATTTCCCCCTGCTGCACGTATAAATTATGCAGAAAACCTGAAAGCCAGACTTAGAAGAGATACGCATTTCATTTACCCTGGGATTGGAGCTACCGTGTTGGCAGGTAGAATAAGGAGCTTCTTAAATAATTACCAATTTCACCTAATTGCTTGGTGTACAGCAAAGTTGATGACTCTTAGACGATGTTTTCTTTGCAAGCACTGAAAAAGCCTACTTATATCCTCTATTTTCTTTCTTGAAAACATTTTCCAGCAGTCCATCAGGCTGGCAATAATGTACAGCGCAGTGGCAAATAAATATCTTCAAGACTTACGTGGCCCCTTGGCAGTAGCTGTGACATATACTTTTCATGGTTTAGAATGATAAATGCAATATCTTCTTGGAGCATAATTTGCAAAACAAAACAAAAAAAAGATGAAGAGTGAAAATAAAATGTCTTGCCTGAGGTTACTGCTGGGTTCTTTACGTTTTTACAAAAATGTTTCGTTCATGCTCTCCAATTGCTCTTCGTTAGTGGAGTAGAGGTATATGTTAAATATTGATATATAGTGTAATATCGTTACATTATAAATACTTCACAGGAGAGACTATTCTTTGCTGAAAGTGGTCATTTATTTAAAAACATTTATTAAGCTCCTATTTATAAACAATGTTCTATAACAGCAGTATCCAACAGTAATATGACAAGAGCCATCAATGCAAGGCATTTGTTTGGTAGGGCTTAAGTCTGCTACAGGCCTCACGGGGCTAAAATCTAGGTGTTGGCAGGTCTGCATTCCCTCCTGGAGGCTCTAGGGGAGAATCCCTGCCCTTGACTTTCCAGCTTCTGCTGAGTCTTCTTCACATGGAATCACTCCAACCTTCTCTTCTCGCTCCCCCTTATACTTTTCAAGGACCCTTGAAAAGTATTGGGTCCACCCAGATAATCCAGAATAATCTCCCTATTTTAAGATCAGCTGATTAGCAAGTTTAGTTCCACCTGCAATATTAATTCCCCCTTGCTGTGTAATGTAACATATTTACAAGTTCCAGGGATTAGAACAGGAACACCTTTGCAGAGGCATTATTCTGTGTACCACAAATAGTATATGTTTCATAGCATTGCTGTGAGGATTAGAAGAAGCGTATGTAAAACACTTTGAAGAGTATCTGCACATGATAATACTGGTAGTATCATGACGAGTAGAGGGGATGAATACTGAATGGAGAATGAGATGAAACACTGCAGCTATCCAAGTTAGGAAACTTAGGATGCATTTAGTGTGAGTGTCTAAGCTAGGAAATAATAATGCTTTGCATTCTGGGAACAGCAGATCTAGAGTATTATGTTCAATTCCAGTTGTTATATTGCAAAGGGACATTTACAAACAGGAAGTAACCTAGACAAGAAAGACGAGAATGATGGCGCAACCTGAAATCACCTCATGAGGGATGCAGTATAGAGTGGTGGTTAAGGTTGGGTAGGGCTGACCTCATGGGTATGTGACCTGTGGTGCCATTATACAGAAGGGCTCAGAGGGCCTATGCTTGGTTTAATGCTCTGCTCTGGCCATCTTGAAATTTTGCATAATTTCATCTTTACACTGGTGTTCTGTGGAGGCCCTGTTGCATAATAGAGCATCTGTGTGAGTAGAGAAGTTACACAAGATATACATGTCCGTTGTTCCTTTCCACCCTTTTCTCACAAAACGTTGTGAAGCACCGTGAGCACAGAATCCTGGTGGGCCCACGATGTGTGAAAGTTCAGCCAGATTCCAAGTGAGTAAGAGGGAAACATGTTACTTATCTCTGCAACTGAGTATATCTGGATGCTGACAGCCAAGAGAGGACTTCTTTCCATTTGAACCAGAATGTTTCAAACACAGAAAGAAGGTAATGACTCTAAGACGTGAATGACAAAGGAACCCGTCATATCCTTTCTTATTTGTACTACTTGCCTTGTATTTGCCAACCACTTACACCGAAAATAACGGCATCGTAGGAAAGGGAAAAAAGGGCAACCCATAGTTTCTTTTTCTTTCAGTCCTTCATTGCTCATCCCTAAGTCAAAGGTAAAGAGTGTTGGTAGAATATGTGTATCGATGAAGAAGTAAAATAAAAACAGTGGAGTTGGTTTCCTGCAACATTTCTGCTGTTCTGGCAAGAATGTATAAGCTATGAAATACAAATTGTGTAATTTCAATGATCCTGCATATGGGTTAAATGCTCTTATATTTGCATTTAAAACTGGCACTGTGCAATATAAAGATGAATGGTAACAGTCATGTAATCATTTACAATTTAATTGTCTTTCTTAGAATGACGTTATATAGCAAATAAAAAGAAAATCACAAGTTGCAAGAGAGGCCAAGGAAGAAAGGAAAACACTATATTTTAGTACCTTTAACATCAGTGTTTCTTGCATTTTAAACAAGTGGCCGGCCCTGCATTTTAATTTTACACTGGGTCCTGCAAATTATGTAGCCAGCCACGCATGAGAGGACTGGAGTTAGATCACATTTGAGAATTCCAGGTCCCCCTTCTGTTAGTTATGTAACCTTAGATTAATTATTTAAACTCTTTGTGCCTTAGCTTTGCTCATATGGGAAATGAAGACTTGATAGGGTTTTAGTAAGAAGAATTTAGTTAATCCATGTATTGCACTTAGAACAGCATCTGTCTCACACCACCAGGATGTAAGCTACACAATAATGGGTCCTTTGTCTATTTTGTCCAGGCATCTAAAACCATGTATGATACATATTAGGAAGTCAATAAATAATTTCTGAAAGGATGAGTGTATCCAACAAACTAGATCATTGGTTCTCAGAAGCTGGCCAGGCTAGCAGTACCATTTCTATTAAATATGGATTTTGGGACCCCGCCTTTCTAAGCTCTTGATTCACTGTTTTTTGAGTAGAACCCAGAAATAGGAATTTAAAAAATCTCCCTGGGAAATTTTAACGGATTCCAGGTTCGGGGGCCATGGCACTTTCAATGCACTTCAAATCCATGCTTTTCCTTATCCTATTCTCTCTGCCTGTTTTTCTCATTTACTTTCTCCTTAAAATGAAATTGTAGATATTCTCCTGTGCCATGATCTAGGACAATGGAATGCATAATTCACTTTCATATTTCGTTATGGTTGCTTGGTGTGAATACTAAATATTGTAAACTATTAGAAGACCATAATACTGTGTGCATTTTTTTTTTTTTTTTTTTTTGCGGTACGCGGGCCTCTCACTGTTGTGGCCTCTCCCGTTGCGGAGCACAGGCTCCGGACGCGCAGGCTCAGCGGCCATGGCTCACGGGCCCAGCTGCTCCGCAGCATGTGGGATCTTCCCGGACCGGGGCACGAACCTGCGTCCCCTGCCTCGGTAGGCGGACTCCCAACCACTGCGCCACCAGGGAAGCCCCTGTGTGCATATTTTATACTCAAAGGAACTTACATACAAAAGTACCTCAAATGGTTACTGAAAAAAATGGTTAAATGCTGGATTCACTGCCCTGGAGAAAATACAATGGAAAGAGATTGAAGGCAAGACTCAACAACCAAGATGAAGACAAGCAAATCTTCTCATTTGAAAGGGAAGCTCAGGCTGCATCTATACAACGGTAACGTGTAAACCTGAGGAGAGCAAACCTGACGTAGGGGTCCTGTAAGGTGTAGGCATGTAATACGCTTTAGTAGTCATAGAATATGTTAAAGGCATTTGATTACCATAGCTGCCTCCTTTCAAAGGAGACTTACCCTAATTATTAGGCACACCTGTCAAAGAGAAGTAAAGTAGAGGTAGGAAAATAGAGGGTGGGTTAATTTTGCCAAATTTTGAAGCCCAAAATATCCATTTCAGAAAAAGTAAATTAGGAAGTAGATCTAAAACTTTGAAGAAAGTTTCATCAAGGGATATAATAGTTCCTATATCATTTTCAGAGCAGCACTCAGCTAGGCTATATTTGTTGCTCTCCCATGCCGTAAGAATCTTTTGTTTTAAAACAATATAGAATTTTAATATGATTCATCACAGGGGCATTAAAGATTTTATGTGAGGGATGAAATTCCAACTGTGCCCCAACATATGTGACATCTCCATGACAGATTACTAAGCATTCTATCACCCCAAATCGTATCTTAGGATAAGGCTCCAAATAATAACTTCACTGGAGATGTCATTAACACTTCAGTGAGAATTAGTTAAATTAGCAGACTCTAATAAATCCCTTTGAAAGTCTCCCATCTGCCATAATATATTAGCGGATCCGAAGGCACTGGTTGCCAGGGAAGCCTGCTTAAGCAGAGTAGAGGATCCAGAAAAGGTAAAGTACTGCAGATAAACTCACAGTCATGGCTGTCCTGGGACCTGTTGTAGATCTGCTAACATAAAGTTAACCTTCAGCTCATTTCTGCCACGCCAGTCTGAATAGATTTAATTATGAAGACAAATGCAGGATATGACTGCATTTATGACCACTTGCAGCTATTCTATTTGCGATGTTTCAACAGTAAAAAGGGAGCATGGAAGAGAGCATAAATCCCAGTTTGGCTTCCCTTGTGTATACGCAGCTGTACTGACAGAGCAAACGGTGGTCAAAGGGACGGCTCTTCTTTCAACAAATGTCACTGTTACTTAAACAGACCATGAAAGTACGGCACAATCAGAGAGACAGAGTTTCCCAGTGAGTGGGCCATGTAATAAGAAGCAAGTCCCTGCAGAACGGTCCAAATTAACTAAACAAAGATTTCATAGGCACTCCTTTGTACAATACCGGGTAGACTTCCTGTAGCCAAAAGGCAGGCGTGGTACTAGAAAAAACATAAGTTTTCCAATCTGACATAAAGCTTCTGGGACCAGGTGAGATTGTATGTGAACACAGAAGGAAAAACGAATACTGATTGGTGATTTCAGAGTATATACTCCTCCCCCTCCCGCCCCCCCCCCCAAATGCCCAGCCTCTTGCTGTATAGCAAATAAATCAGTGTGATATTTCTGGAAAAGGAATGGGCAGGAATCAAGCCCAGTGGGTGCTTGTCCTAGTTCTCCCATGCTGACCTTGGGTAGACCATATGATGTTTTACTCTCTCATTTTTCTTACCTGAAAATTCAAAGTAAAGGTCTTGGCCTGTTTAATTTACAGGGTTGATTAAGAATCAGATGAGATGCCATATGTGAAAAAGCTAGAAAAAGAAATAAAGCATTATACAAATACAAGTTCAGCTGATATTAAAAAAAATATGCTTATAGTTTCTAGGATTAAGTATTCTGATCCCTGAATTTAAAGGACAGAAGATACTTGGACAGCAATATGCTAGCAACTTTCTCACAGACTAAAATGGCACCCTTTAAATATTTTGGTTAACTGTCCTGCTAATTCAGTCAAAACTGCTGAACACAGAGACATGGCCTAAAGCATAGATCCCCATGGCTTAAAATTGGAAGGCATGTTGACTTGTGTCATATGGTAACCATGCTGTGGCATATGGTTATATACATTCTAACTCTCAGTAGAAATCTTATGTTTGGGAAGAATAATTTGTTATGAATTTAATAAGCCTCATGTCTGACTTTTAGTAAAAAATTACATTTGAATTAACCATCAAGTATCTGGCAAAAGGGAACAAATGATTACCACTATGAATTGGAAGAGCTAGTTTAAATCTCAGACGGAGATAAATGACAAATCCATTAGAGGTCAGCAGGCTTAAGGCATTAGTTGTGTAACGACTAAATTCTGAGAGTTTTACTTTTACATGAATATATGAGGTGGCAATTGTTAGTCTTGTTAAACCTGGTTGCTTAGAGACAGCTGACTGATTAGGAGATAGTAGCTAGCTATGCCTGTAATTATTGCGATTACTATTACTGTGGTAGCCCTCAGTGGGATCCTGAAAATGGTAATATGGTGTAGCATTTCACAAACTAAGGCCTATAAAAGCTCAATATATATCCCAGTAAAAAAGATTTATAGTGCCCCTTCCTTGCCATTTCAATGGGCTCATTTAAAGAATAATACAATTATTTGCTCTCAGCTTATATAGTTGCTTCCTTTCAATCTCATTATGAAATAGAATCAGAGGTTATTACCAAGGATGAGGGAAGGAAAACAAAACCCTTCTGAGAAAAGAATATCAGAGATTAAGCCCACTCGGGTCTCAATCTCATAATTGAGTAGATGGCAACTTAAAAAAATCCCACGCGGAGGCAGTTTTTTCCACTTGTGATCCTGTTAGTGAGTAATAAATAGCATGGAAATAGATTACATTTTTATTTATTTATACCAAAGCCTGGGACAGACTCACCAAAACTCGTGCCGTGAGGATACAGTGTGTGTTGGTTTGAAGCATGAGTTTAATCATATCTGTTTTGTCCCTCAAACAAAGGAAATCACAGCAAATAAAGACAGTACACCTGCATCATGTTGTTACATATACACTTGCCACAAATAAGCTTTGTAACTAAGAGCCATGGATACTGGTGCAGTAATTACAGCAGAGAAGAAAAGAGTACACTGTGAAAAAAATGTAATACGAGCCAGGTGTCCAATTTCTCCAGTTACCACAGCATTTGTTTCTAGCACATACCCCCATGTCCCACCCCTAGCTGATGTAGGTGCTTCTCTAAGGTTTCTTTCTGAGAACCCAGAAGCACTGCACAATATTTGACATACTGTTTATGTGATATATAAGTTGTGTATAAACAGCATTCTCCGATTCTCTACTCTTCCTTTTCTACCTTAAAAAGAATTTTTTTTATTGAAATATAGTTGATTTACAATGTCGTGTTAGTTTCAGGTGTAAGGCAAAGTGATTCAGTTATATGTGTATATTTATCCATTCTTTTTCATATTCTTTTCCCATATAGGTTATTACAGAATATTGAGTAGAGTTCCCTGTGCTATACAGTAGGTCCTTGTTGTTTGTTCTGTATATATAGTAGTGTGTATCTGTTAATCCCAAACCTCTCATTTGTTCCCCCTCCTTTCCCTTTTGGTAACCATAAGATTGTTTTCTATGTCTGTGAATCTGTTTCTGTTTTTTATGTAAGTTCATTTGTATCATTTTTTTAAGATTCCACAAATAAGTGATATCATATGATATTTGTTCTTCTCTGTCTGACTTCACTTAGTATGAAAATCTATAGGTCCATCCACTCTAATTAGAAAAGATACGTGCACCCCAATGTTCATAGCAACACTATTTACAATAGCCAAGACATTGAAGCAACCTAAGTGTCCATTGACAGATGAATGGATAAAGAAGATGTGGTATATATATATACAATGGGATATTACTCAGCCATTGGTAGCAACATGGATGGACCTACCTTTTTTTCTTTAAGTAAATTTCCCCAATATATGTTTCTAATTCCTAGAACCATTATTTCACTCAAGACACTCTCCCACGTAGTAGTAGATTCTTGGGCAGTTGCAAGAGCTATGCATGGGATTTATTGAAGGAATTATACATCATTTCAAAGGTGAAGATTGTTCTACTAAACAATATCTCATTTCTTATGTTCATGCCTGTCCATAAATGCATTTTTATATATGCAATGGGATTGGCAAAAAATAGATAGATCACTAAAAGGATTTTGAAGGACTCATCTGAAAGTCTACATAGTTAAATGTTATGCTCCATACACCATCATTGAAAGTGATTTGGACAGCTCTAGGGATGGAGGTGTACTTATGCTAAACCATCTGCTTTCTGCCTGATTCTGTACCTATAGATATGAAGTACTCCCTCCAGGTAACAAGGTCAGCATTTAGCAAGAAAGAGTTACCAGTACCTCTCATATTTTATAGCGGATATATTGGATTTTTTCCCCTTACCCTTTGATTCCAGATTTTTTTCTTGTTCTCTTCCTGAAAACTTCTTGACCTTACCTTATTGCAGTGGCTTCTTTGACTTTGCCTTATGGATATAATATTTGACTTTGTATCTTGGTTATGATTTGCAGTTGTCCTCTGAAAGCTTGGGGCTGCAAAAGCATGACCTCTTAGAACTTCTCCTACCCTGGACCATAAAAATAGTACACTTGCTAGGTTCAGCCTAGTCCCTGGACAAAAAGAATCGGGCCCTTAATTTTTGCTGCTCCTCCTTGTGATGGAACGAAAGCAACCAGCAAAACTGCTGCCTTGATTAGGTGGATGCCAACTGGCTAGGAAAACAGCAACAGCAATTGTCTATGGTTTGATTTGGTGTCTTGTCATGGGACTCCGAGCAGCTAAGAGTCACAAGGATCAACTGTGTCTAGATGAGTACATATATAAAATAATTGTAATTAATATGTAATATGGGGTGAGTGTAGAAAGAGAAGTTGACCAGAGTCATGTTACCTTCTTACACCTTTGTTTTCTCATAAAATGGGATTGTCAACCCTAGAAGTGACCTAAGAGAGGCACTTTCCTCATCTCCCCCATCATATAAAACTAAGGGGAAAAAATTCCCAAAGCACACAGCTTTCCAACATTTCAAAAGGCAATTTAAAATGTTTAAGACATATAGTAAGGGACTCCCCTGGTGGCACAGTGGTTAAGAATCCTCCTGCCAATGCAGGGGACATGGGTTCAATCCCTGGTCCGGGAAGATCCCACATGCTGCAGAGCAACTAAGCCCGTGCGCCACAACTACTGAGCCTACACTCTAGAGCCCACGAGCCACAACTACTGAAGCCTGAGCACCTAGAGCCCATGCTCCACAAGAGAAGCCACTGCAATAAGCCCACGCACTGCAAAGAAGAGTAGCCCCCGCTCGCTGCAGCTAGAGAAAGCCCACGCACAGCAACGAAGACCCAATGCAGCCAAAAAATAAAAATAAATTAAAAAAAAAGACATATAGTAAGATAGTGTATGTTCATTATAGAAAAAGATGATTTCTCCAAAATAAGTAAAGAAAGACATAAAAAAAATCTGTAATCCCAATATTCAAAGGATAACAGTGAACCATTTGGTGTTTATTTTTTAACTTGCTTATTATCTGGCTACCCAAATACCTTGATAGAATTTGAAGAACTTAGGAGTAACAACTTGGGAATAAACACTCCTTTACAGCACCAATTTCATCCTTTCTATATAAAAATGTCATTAATTTTTTTTCTCTTAATAGACCCTTCAAGCTAAGGTTTGAGTTCTCAGGTTGTAATTAATAACCTGTGTTGACTATTTCAATATTAAATTATTAACATCAGTTAATTGGAATTCTAATTGCCAAAAACGTGAACAATGTATTAACTGTAAATTCCAGAAGTAACTTTAATTTGATTTTGCCATTGATATCAACATGACAATAACTTTTTCTATTACAATTGTTAGTCTGTATAATTTTCTCCTCTCCTGGGGCTGTCAGACTGTGATTCTAATGACAATATTAATATGCACTGAATAACAATCAGAATTTATAATGCTATTGAAATACTTAGGATCATCTAAGGATGTGTTGGATCTGTCAACTTGATAATCACATTTTCTTTACATGTTACACATTTTTCTCATTTTATCAATGTCTTTATTAATATACATTTTCAGTTATTAAACTAATGAAACTCTTTATTATCCAAAAAATTTATAAAATAATTAAAAAACTACTCTGAACATGTCACTTTTATACCTTTTAACATGTCTTATAAGCATCAAGTAAGTTGAATACATCCCTAATTAAAATTGTTCTGCATACATGAACTGCAAATTATCACAAAATGATAGTTGTAAAATTATTTTAATTACACAATATATAACTTATTTGTGTTATAACTTATTAAGAGAGATCACATCTATAATAAAAATAACAAAACTAAGGAAAGTTTTATTTGGGTAAAAATATTCCTTTTATTTTTTTTGGATATTTATCACTTGTTATGGGCATGAAAATGGCATCTAGCTAATTCAGTATATTATATTGTTGTCCAATAATACATGGGACATTCCTCTCCCTGAAGAGTTCCTAGGATACAGGGAATAGCCACATGTGTCTGTGTTGGAAGTCACTTTGCACTGAGTCAACCAGACTCAGTGTGTTCAATTGTGAGGTGTTTCTGGCAAATTCCCTGACACAAAATATAACCTGGGAGCTATCATTTCTCCATTATCATGCCATTCCTTTGAATACTGAAGGCTTTAGGTCATTTTCTAACTAAAATGTAAAAACTCTCATCTCAATCTTTTTGCACTAAAGAACTTACTTTGAGATTGGCAAAATATTGGCCACGCATTACCGTTCCTATCTGAAAACAAGAGAAAGCGAAGCTCTCCATGTATAGATCCAAGCATAGTCTTCTTTTCATTTTTCTAAGTGCAGGACCCACTCTCCCCTATTTATTTAAAGCAGTATATTTCCTCCACCATCAGCACTGGTTTAATGCTCAGCTAGTGTGATAGCATGATTTATAAGAAACATATACACTTTGCTGTACAGTAGAAACTAGCACAACATTGTAAAACAACTCTACCCCAATTAAAAAAAAAATTAAACGAAACAAAACAAAAAGAAATATATATATGTGGTCATTCTGATGACCAAATATATGTATTTCTTATATATATTTGGTCTTCATCCAAAGTTCCTGGCTTACAGCTACCAAACCCTTGGAATTTCCTGAGCAAAAGAGCAATGAGATAATATTTGGTCTCTTGTCCGCAGTTTCTGAAAACACTTCAGGGAAGGTGACTTTTGGATTCCACTCAGGGGTGGAGACAGGTTGCCAGGAGAACCAACTGTGTGGTTAGAGGATTGGAAGTCCTAACCCCCATCCCCACCACCTCGGGGGAAAGGAGAGGGGCTGGTGGTCAAATCAGTGGCCAACGGCCAAAGATTTAATCAATCATGCCCATGTAATGAAGCTTCCACAAACCCCCAAAGGACAGGCTTTGGAGAACTTCTGGGTTGGTGAACACGTGGAGATTAGGGGGAGTGGTGCACTGGGAGAGGGCATGGAAGCTCTGTGCCCTTTCCTCATGCCTTGCCCTGTGTATCCCTTCATCTGGCTATTGATTCATATCCTTTAATATCGTTTTATAATAAATCAGTTATTTTGTGAATAAACAGATTCTCTTGAGTTCTGTGAACTGTTCCAGCAAATTAATTGAACCCAAGGAGGCTGTTGTGGGAGCCTTGGATATATAGCCAGTTGGTCAGAAGTACAACAACCTGGACTTGCAGTTGGCATCCTGAGTTGGAGGGGCTCAATGGACCTTCCAGTTTAGAGCCAGTTGGTAAGAAGCACAGGTAATAACCTGGGCTTTCGACTGGCGTCTGTAGTGGATGGTGGTCTTGTAGGACTGAACCTTTTACCTGCAGAGTCTGATACCTCCATATAGCGACTGTCAGAAATGAGTTCAATTTATAGACACCCTGCTGGAGTTGGAGAATTGCTGTTGGTGTGGGGAAGCCTCCACACACGTGTTGGAGTTGGTGTGAGAACTTTATTTAGCTATTTAAACCAAAGATGATGTGCGAGCCTCTCAAATGTGTGATCTCTCAAAAGTACATAAATGCAAAATGAACCCTAGTTGCCTACTGGGCAGTCTTCTGTAAATAGAAAAAATGGATTTAACCAAAATGATTTCCCAGTCCCACAGCTCCTAATACAGGGTGTTTATGCATATGTATATATTTATGTGTTCATTGATTTGTCATTGCATATTTTTAAGTGTCCACTTTGTTTTAACCACTAGACTAGGTCCCAGGGATGTAAAAGTGAGAATCCACAGTATCTGCTTTTAAGGAAGTTTCAGCTTATCCACAGAAATAGACTATCAATCAAGCCCTTCCTGGACGAACAGAGAAGGGCTTCAGAAAGAAGACAAGTGTTTGATTAGAGGATCAAGTCATCCAGATTGTTAAGGGGTTAGAGGTTGTGCTAGGAAGGGAGAGAAGCATGCATGAAGGTTTTGGACAGGGAAAACACATTGAACCCTGGAAACCTAAATATCACTGAAGAATCACTCCATTTCAGAGTGTGGGCGTGGCACTTTAAGTGATTTCTCCCAAGTCATGTGGTTATTGATACCAGAATAGGGGTTAAATGCCAGGATTTCTGACATCCAGTTAATTGTTGAACTGTATAAATTCCTAATACAAAGGGGTCTATGCGGAAGTGCAACAGTAAAGAAACTATATGCTTAGTAACAATTTACAGTGTATAAGGGGAAAAACATCTTGCAGTGTTCAACTAGCTTTAATTTTAGTTTATGAAGGATAGACTTCTCTTGCACCCTAGGCAAAAAAGCTTTTCACAGTACAGGTATTTTCTTCATGTGTGAATTAAAATGTAATGCTAATTGATACTACCAGGTCACAGGATTAAATATACAATTCATGCTACCAGTTACAATACATCTGCAGAGAGCAGTGAGATTAACTACGTGTTTATAGGAAGAAAATGTGTCTTTGAGACTCAGAATATAGATTACATATTAAACTATGGGAAAGCTCAAAGGAGTGACAAAATCCTTGAAACATGTGCGCCATCGCAGTTCAAATGATCAGGGATATCGCTTCTTTAATGGTCCTGTGAAAACTATCTTCAATACAGTCTCTCTGAAAGGTTTGCATGAGTGATGAAAGAGGTCTTGTAGGGAACTACACTTGAATTTCAAGATTGCCAGCTTTTAGATGGGCGTCAGAGTTCCGGAATTGACCTAAGCCATAATGCTTACCTAAGCAGTTAGTCTCTTGGTAGCAATTATTGTTGGGACTAAAGGAGTTTCTGGAGAATTATTGATACTTGAGCTCTACTGCTAATTAAAAATGTCATTCTATTTCAACATGTGTTTTCAAGTTGAGAAAATCTCCATGTTTTTCTTCTTGATGGTTCCCCCAAATGATTAATTTACAATGAGGAAACATTCTACTCTGACAACATGTTCTGGAGAAGGAACTTGAAAATAATCATCTGAAAATGTCTTGCAGCAAGATTATAGATGTAGAAATTAGATCAAACATATTAGGGGTGGAAATATATGCAAAAGTGTTAACTTTTTCCTATGAAAAGATTGATAATCTCATATTGAGAAAAAGTAAATCTAGCTATATATGGTTTATAACAGACAAAATTATCACATGATATTTAAGAGCAATAGCAAACATAGAAATATTAATATTAGAGAAAGTAAAAATTAAGGCAAAATATTAAATAAGACAGTTTCAAGCTATAGTTTCAAGCTAACTACAATTTACCAAAAAGATTTACCTATCATTAATCATTATTTACAAAACAACATCAAACTATATAAAGCAAAGCCTGAGAATAATAATATGAGGAAAATATGATAATAGTCACATTGTGAAAATTCAAGACACATCTCTTATAACCCGAAAGGTCCACTAGACTAAGATAGGATAAATGATAGAGAGATTTAAAAGTACATAAGTTTGTTATCAATATAATGAAGTCACTGAACATGGAATTACAAAGCATTTCTACTACACAGATACAATAAGCATAAATAATCTCAAGAGCACAGATAATAGTAAAATGTAGTAAAATAATTTAAAATCATAGTTTTGAAAAATTGTCTTTTTTAAAAAACCTAATTATTTAATTGTAACTTCATATGATTTATTATTATTATTTTTATAATAGCTGTGTTTAATGATTGACTTGCGAAATTCCTAACAACTGAACGATTGGTGAGCTACGGGGAGCTGGCTCTAGAAACCATGACTCTCTGTCACTTGAATCTTACTCTGGGGCATTGTCCCCAAGGTGAAAATCTCTGGGGACCACAATAAAAAGCAATTCAAAGTATTTTTCCATTCCCCAACAGTATCAAAGAATTTGTCCCTCTTAAGTGAGAGTCCGATGAGATCAAAGCAAAGAGAGTTTCAATCAGAAATACTGAGTTGCAGCATCTTGTTTCATGTAAGTGACAAAACTATGGCAGGGCTCCATGCCTTTTCCATCCATCTGTTTGAGAAGTAGAGCCAAAAGGTGGAAAGTTTTTCAAAGGGATGCATATCAATACATTTACTCAAGTAGAAAGATAGAATCAGACTTTCTCTGATAGAAAGATAAGAACTTAATATTGTTAGAATGACAGTTTCCCCAACATCAATCTATTCAATGAAATCTGATTTGTAATGTGAACAAAAATTGTTTTATGAAGCTTGAGAAGATATTTCCCTTATTTATTTGGGTTAGGAAAAAAGCTTTCAGCCTAGAAAGTTTTACAAAGGGAGAACAATGATAGAGTTATGAAAATCAGGTGGGATGCTACACATGCAATGCCTTGCCCAGAGACTGCCTGATAAATATTAGCTATTTTTATGTATAAATCAGATGTTAAATAGATACAAATGATATTTATACTATGTATGCTTGGGATAACATTTTAGTACAAGGAGTACCTACATATATAGGAGTACCTACATACATTCTACAGCTCTATGGAAAAGGACTAATGCCATTCATTTTGAAGCTGCCAGCTGTGCTCTTCCTGACCCATCCTTTGGCCCATTCGGCTCAGAGGTAACTACTATCTTGGTTTTGTCTCTGTTATCACTTTGCTTTTTTTAAAAAATAGTTTTTTCCCACATATATTTATATTCCTGGTAATGTATTGGATAATTTTGGAAAATTTTAAACTTTATTTAAGTGGAATCATGCTTATGTATTTTTCTGCAACATGCTTTTCCTGTCTGCCTAAGATTTTTCTAAGATTCAGTCATGTGTGTAGCTATAATTCATTCATTTTCACCATTGTTTGTCATTTCATTAGTGGATATCCCAGAATTCATTCTGTTATTCACATTAATAGGGAAAATGCTCTGTTTTTAAAATTTTTTATACCTTCACTGATACACCAATTTTAAAATTTTATTTCAGACTGCTTCATATGCAATGGTTTCTCATTTTGTTCTTGGTTTATATTTTCCTGATTACTAATGCATATGAGCATCTTTTCATATGGTTTTTGGCCATTTCAATTTCTTCTTCAGTGAAATGACAAAATTTTCAGGTTTTTGATTGACTGAAAATGTCTTTTTTTTTTTTTTTTTTTTTTGCCTTATACTAAAAGATTGTTTTTCTAGCTAAAGACTTCTTGGTTGACAAAAATTTTCTCTAACTATCTGGCTTCCATTGTTGTTGTTGAGAAGTTAGCTGTCAGTCTAATTGTCATTCCTTGAAAGGTTATCTCTTCTTTCTCTCAGGATGCTGTTAGAGATCTTTTATTTGGTGTCCTGCAAGATCTAGCTGTGAATTTCTTATTGCTTAACCTTTTTGGGACTTGTTTGCCTTCTTAAATCTGATTGTCTTTCTTATTTCTGGAAAATCTTCAGCCACTACTTCTTCGAATATAAACTTTTCTCTGTTTTTGAAATTTTGATTTGATATATTAGACCCTATCATTCCATCCTTGATCTATCTCTCTATGTCTCAGTATTTTCCAGCTCTTTTTTACTCTCTGTGTGTGTTAATTCTGGATAATTTCTACTGAATTATACTAAGAGTTCATTACTGTGCTCTTTAAATGGGTTTAATCTGGTGTTAATCTTGTCCAAATATGTTTATACTTCTTTATAAGTTTTGAAATTGTATATTTCCGAAAATCAACCTATCTTACTTTTCTGGGAGAAAACCAACTTGGCCATGAAGGCTTAACAATTTTATCTATTCTTGGATTTGACTACTAATATTTTATTTTAAATTTCACATCCATGTTCCTTGTGAGATTGTATCATAATTTTTCTTTTCATACTCCCCTTGAAGGTTTGTCTATGAATAGTGTGCTAGACAGGGTTTCTGAACCTTAGGACTATTGACCATTTGGACCACATAATTCTTTGTTACTGAGGGCTGTCCTACATTGTAGATGTTAGGCAGCATCCCAACCTCTACCACAAAATGTCAGTACCTACTTTCCCCATCCTCCAGTTTTAATAGTCCAGAAATTTCTCCAGACAAGCCGAATCACCCCTGGGGAACAAATTTGCCCCACGTGAGAACCGCTGAGCTGTCAGGGTGATCAGAAAGTATAAAGGTCATCCTACAAAATGTGTGGCCTGTGTCTTTAAAACTGCCAAGGACAAGAAAGATGGGGAAAAACTGTGAAACTGCCAGATTGGAAGAAAGAAAATCAATGTGATATGCATTTTCTTTGATGGGATCCCAGGACAGAAGGGAAGATAAGACATTTTTGTGAAAGTTATAGAGCTTTGAATGGAGTCTATAGATTGGATGGTGATGTATCAGAGTGGGTTTTCTGTCTTGAAGGGTTGTATGAGGATTAAAAGCAGTATCTTTGCTTTCAGGATGTATACATAAGTGTAGTGATAATGCATCATGTCTATGGCTTACTCTCATTTTTTTTCCAGAAAAGACTACTACTATTATTAATAATAATAGAGATAGGAGGAGG
>NW_006782724.1:1617170-1619357 GCF_000442215.2 Lipotes vexillifer | reverse complement strand
GGGAAAGAGAGGCAGAGAGAGAGAAAGAGAACAGATTAAGTGAAATGTTTACAGAAAAGGGTCCCAGATAAAGTTGATATAGGAGTTTTTGGTAGTGTTTTTCAACTTTTCTGTAAGTTTACATTATTTCCTAATAATTTATTTAAAATTCTTGCTTTTAAAAATAATGTTACTTTTGGGGCTTCCCTGGTGGCGCAGTGGTTGAGAGTCTGCCTGCCGATGCAGGAGACGCGGGTTCGTGCCCCGGTCCGGGAGGATCCCACATGCCGCGGAGCGACTGGGCCCGTGAGCCATGGCCGCTGGGCCTGCGCGTCCGGAGCCTGTGCTCTGCAGTGGGAGAGGCCACGGCAGTGAGAGGCCCGCGTACCGCAAAAAAAAAAAAAAAAAAAAATAATGTTACTTTTTAAAATAATGTTTTGAAGGAGGATATGTAAAGCTTAGTAGCATTTATTGAGATTCAAGAGAAAAAAGGCTGAAAGTATATGAAAACAGTATACTAGCAATTAACATTTTAGAAAAATATATTTTTATTATTTTTTAATTGAAGACATTTTGAATGTGTGCTGGCTTAAGTTAATGCTGATATGGTTGTTTTCCATTTGATATTCAACCTCCCACCCTGCATGATATGATTAACCACCTCTAAGACGCCTAAAGTACCTGTTCACATCAAATAGAAAGGGGCTGTAAGGATGAGAAAGGGATGTGATGTCACAGAAGCTGAGAAGATTCACATACTGAGAATATGTTCCAGCACACAATGCATTTTTAAGCCACAGAACAAGTGAAATGAACTATTTAAAAGAGGGACATACCTCAATACGACTAATTGATACTTGGATATTAGAGAAAAAATATGGCTGAAAGTGAATGGAAATTAACTCAATTCATAATCACATGAAAATACTGTAGGCCTTGGGAATGTGTTTGCAATGAAAGTTCTTCCCCCCTGCTGTTTTCTGAATTTTAATAAATGAGATTTTTCAAGATAGTCAATTTTTTATTCTTTTAAGATTATAATTGGCTTTAAATGGAAAATGTGTTTCAACATAAAACAATGTACTTGTCTTAGTAATTCTTTTTGGAGACAATTTTGAAAAATCTACTCTTAAGTAAAGTTAGATCTATTACACTATGACTTAGACATGAGATACTGAATATACAGTATATATACAGATAGAAGAATGAGGATTATGATAAATTCATTTTTAGGTACTAAATGCCAGTTGATAAAAAATTACCAGATCTTGGCTCTGAAACAAAAGTTTAGTGATATTAATTCTAAAGTCAAACTCTCTGATCCACTTATAAAAAAGCACTAATGAAAAATCTTTACCAGATTGCAGGGAGTAAACATAATGGGTTAATGGGCTCTGGCCTCTGATAAGCCAGCAATCCAATTATGATTTTACCACTGTTAGCTGATAACTTTGGGAAAGTTACATTACCTCCCTAAACTTTAGTTTATTCAACTATAGATAGAATAAAAACATTATCTACTTCATGGGGTTACTGAAAGGACAAAATAAAATAATATGTATAAAAAAATCTTATCACAAGATAATTCACAAATTGCATACAAATCTCACAAATATTGGCTATTAATTTGTGAAGGTCTTCAACTGAACAAAAATTCTCTGTTTAATCTTAACAGGCAAATGGAGCTTTTATTCCCTAATTAGAGAAGTGGTATATTGAGTTCATTCACTCTGAGGTAGAAATTACCATTGTATATAATTTCGGAGAGTAAGTTTTGGTGGAGGACAGGTGACTGAGGGCCTCCTAGGATCCAAGTGAGATCTGGTCACTTACTTCTGCTGATGGATATCATTCCAAGTCAGCCTATTATCCATCAGATACAGATCAATCTTCTTAGTATGTTGCTCAAATCTCCTTGAACTTACTTTTCTAGACTTTCTAGACTTTTCACTCCACTCAGTCATCATTTCCAATTTTCAGCTGCACTGAAGCTGTTACCACATTCTGAACACATACAGCCTTCTTTCCATTATTTACAATAATCCCCCTACATGAATCCCTACATGGATCCTTCTCTTCCCACCTATTATATTTTGAATTCCTACCATTGTTCAAGGTATGATGTGTGCCCCTTCTCTAGGCAGCATTTCCTGATCTAACCAGCCGAGACTAATGTCTCTCCTCCAAGCATGCTTCCAGAGCACATTT